>NW_012295598.1:0-5105 GCF_000151885.1 Dipodomys ordii
GCGGGGGACACAGTAGGACAGAGCGGGGGACACAGCGGGGGACAGAGGGGGACACCACGAATAACAGAGCAAGGACACAGCGGGACAAAGCGGGACACAGCCTCGATACAGCGGGATTCACAGCGTTACACAGCAGGTTACACAGCTGGGGACACAAAGGGACACAGTGGTGGACACAGCGGGACACAGCGGGACAGAGTGGGACACAGACGGGATAAAGCGTGAGACACAGCGGGGGACAGAGCGCGAGACAGCTGGGGACACAGCGAGGACACAGCGGGACACAGCGGGGACACAGCGGGGACACAGCGGGGACTCAGCTGGGGACACAGCGGGGGACAAAATGGGACACCACGGAACACAGCGGGACAGAGCAGGACACCGAGGGTACTCAGCGGGGGACAAGTTGGGGTCAAAGCAGGACACCATGGGACACAGTGTGACACAGCGGGACACAGCGGCGACACTGCGGGGACACAGCGGGACAAAGCGGGGGACACAGCCTGACACAACGAAGTACACAGCGGGACACAGCGGGCACAAAGCGGGGACACAGCTTGACACAGCAGGACACAGCAGGGACAGAGCGGGACACAGCGGGACACAGAGGGGCCACAGCGGGGACACACCGGGACACTGAGGGTCACAGCAGGGACACAGCGGGACAAAGCGGGACACATCAGGACACAGCGGGGGACACAGCGGGAAACAGCAGGGGACACAGCGAGGACACAGCGGGACACAGCGGGAGACACAGCGAGGACACAGCGGGACACAGCGGGGGAAAAATTGGGACACAGCGGGGACACAGCAGTGGACACAGCGGGAGACAGCGGGGGACACAGCGGGACACAGCGGGGGACACAGCGGGGGCCACAGCAGACACAGTGGGACACAACTGGGGACACAGCGGTACACAGCGGTGGACACAGCGGGACACAGCGGTGGACAAAGCGAGGACACAGCGGGACACAGCGGGACACAGCGTCGATACAGCGGGGACAGAGTGGGCCACAGCGGGGTACACAGCTGGGGACACAACGGGGCACATCGGGGGACACAGCAAGTACTCAGCGGAACACAGTGTGGGACACAGTGAGGACACAGGGGGACACAGCAGGACACAGCAGTAACACAGCAGTAGACACAGCGGGACACAGCAGGGGACACAGCGGGACACAGCGGGTGACACAGGGAGGACAGAGCGGGACACAGCGGGGACACAGCGGGGACTCAGCGGGGGACACAGCGGGGGACAAAGCGGGACACAGCGGGACACAGCGGGACACAGCGTCGATACAGCGGGGACACAGCGGGACACAGCGGGGTACACAGCTGGGGACACAACGGAACACAGCGGAGGACACATCGAGGACACAGCAGGACACAGCGGGGACACAGCGGGGACACTGCGGGAACATAGCAGGACACAGCTGGGTACACAGCGGGACACAGCTTGGGACACAGCAGGGACATAGCGGGACACAGCGGGGGACACAGCGAGGACAGAGTGGGACACAGCGTGGGGACAAAGTGGGAGACAGCGGGGCACACAGCAAGGACACAGCGGGACACCGAGGGGACTCAGCGGGGGACACAGCTGGGGACAAAGCAGGACACCATGGGACACAGTGTGACACAGCGGGACACAGCGGGGACACTGCAGGGACACAGCGGGACAAAGCGGGGGACACAGCCTGACACAAGGAAGTACACAGCGGGACACAGCGGGCACAAAACGGGGACACAGCGGGACACAGCAGGACACAGCAGGGACAGAGCGGGACACAGCGGGGGACCCAGCGAGGACACGGCGGGACACAGCGGGGGACACAGCGAGGAGAAAGCGGGGACTCAGCGGGGTCACAGCGGGATACAGCGGGACACAGACTGACACAGCGGGACACAGCAGAGGACACAGCGGGACACAGCGGAGGACAGAGCGACGACACAGCAAGACACAGCGGGGACACAGGGGCACTCAGCAGGGTTACAGCGGGACACAACGGGACACAGCAGGACACAGCGTGACACAGCGGGGACACAGCAGGGGCACAGCGGGGGACACAGCGGGACACAACGGGTGACACAGCAGAACACAGTGGGGGACACAGCGAGGACACAGTGGGACACAGCAAGACACAGCATCGAAACAGCGGGGACACAGCGGTACACAGCGGGGTACACAGCTGGGGACACAACGGGACACAGCGGGGGACACAGCGAGGACACAGTAGGACACAGCAGGGCACAGCGGGGACACTGCGGGAACATAGCGGGACACAGCGGGGTACACAGCGGGACACAGCGGGACACAGCTTGGGACACAGCGGGGATACAGCGGGACACAGCGGGGGACACAGCTAGGACACAGCGGGACACAGCGGGACACAATGGGGACACAAAGGGGACTCAGTGGGGGAAAGAGCGGGGGAAAAAGCGGGACACCATGGGACACAGTGTGACACAGCAGGACACAGAGGGAACATTGCGTCGACACAGCGGGACAAAGCGGGGGACACAGCGGGACACAGCGGGACACAGCGGGGGACACAGCGGGGGACAGTGGAGACAAAGAGAGGACACAGTGGGACACAGTGGTGACACAGCTGGACACAACAGAGTACACAGCGGGACACAGCGGGCACAAAGCGGGGACAGAGCGGGACACAGCGGGACACAGTGGGACATATAGCGGGGGACACAGCGGGACACAGAGGGGAACACAGTGAGGACACAGTGAGACACAGCGGGGACACAGCGAGGACACAGCGGTGACACAGCTGGACACAACGAAGTACACAGCGGGACACAGCGGGCACACAGCGGGGACACAGCGGGACACAGCGGGGAACACAGGAAGGACACAGCAGGACACAGCGTCGATACAGTGGGGACACAGCGCGACACAGCGGGGTACACACCTGTGGACACAACGGGACACAGTGGGGGACACAGCGAGGACACAACAGGACACAGCGGGGACACTGTAAGGACACAGCTGGACAAAGCGGGGGACACAGCGGGACACAGCGGGACACAGTGGGGACACTGCGGGGACACAGCGGGACAAAGCGGGGGACACAGCGGGACACAGCGGGACACAGCGGGGGACACAGCGGGGGACAGAGAGGGAGACAGCGGGGGACACAGCGAGGATACAGCGGGACACAGCGGGGACACAGCGGGGACTCAGCTGGGGACACAGCGGGGGACAAAGCGGGACACCACGCAACACAGCGGGACACAGCGCGAAACAGCGGTGACCCTTCGGGACACAGCGGGGGACACAGCGGGACACAGCGGGTGACACAGCAGAACACAGTGGGGGACACAGCGAGGACACAGCGGGACACAGCAAGACACAGCATCGAAACAGCGGGGACACAGTGGTACACAGCGGGGTACACAGCTGGGGACACAACGGGACACAGCGGGGGACACAGCGAGGACACAGTGGGACACAGCGGGACACAGCATGACACAGCGGGGACACTGCGGGAACATAGCGGGACACAGCGGGGTACACAGCGTGACACAGCGGGACACAGCTTGGGACACAGCGGGGATACAGCGGGACACAGCGGGGGACACAGCTAGGACACAGCGGGACACAGCGGGACACAGTGGGGACACAAAGGGGACTCAGCGGGGGAAACAGCGGGGGAAAAAGCGGGACACCATGGGACACAGTGTGACACAGCAGGACACAGAGGGAACACTGCGTCGACACAGCGGGACAAAGCGGGGGACACAGCGGGACACAGCGGGACACAGCGGGGGACACAGCGGGGGACAGTGGAGACAAAGAGAGGACACAGCGGGACACAGTGGTGACACAGCTGGACACAACGGAGTACACAGCGGGACACAGCGGGCACAAAGCGGGGACAGAGCGGGACACAGCGGGACACAGCGGGACATATAGCGAGGGACACAGCGGGACACAGAGGGGGACACAGTGAGGACACAGTGAGACACAGCGGGGACACAGCGAGGACACAGCGGTGACACAGCTGGACACAACGAAGTACACAGCGGGACACAGCGGGCACACAGCGGGGACCCAGCGGGACACAGCGGGGAACACAGGAAGGACACAGCAGGACACAGCGTCGATACAGCGGGGACAGAGCGCGACACAGCGGGGTACACACCGGTGGACACAACGGGACACAGTGGGGGACACAGCGAGGACACAACAGGACACAGCGGGGACACTGCAAGGACACAGCTGGACAAAGCAGGGGACACAGCGGGAAACAGCGGGACACAGTGGAGACACTGCGGGGACACAGCGGGACAAAGCGGGGGACACAGCGGGACACAGCGGGAAACAGTGGGGGACACAGCGGGGGACAGCGGAGACAGAGAGTGGACACAGCGAGACGCAGCGTTGACACAGCCTGACACAAAGGAGTACACAGCGAGGACACAGAAGGGACAGAGCGGGACAAAATGGGACACAGCGGGACACAGTGGGGGACACAGCGGGACACAGCGGGCACAAAGCGGGGACACAGCGGGACACAGCGGGACACAGCAGGGGACACAGTGGGGGATACAGCGGGACACAGCGGGGAACACAGCGAGGACACAGCGGGACAAAGAGAGACAAAGCGGGGGACACAGGGTGGACACAGCGGGACTCAGTGGGGGACACAGCAGTACACAGCGGGACACAGCGGGACACAGCGGGGGACACAGAGGGGTACAGAGCAGTACACAGCGAGGACATAGCGGGACACAGCGGGACACAGCGTTGATACAGCAGGGACACAGCGGGACACAACGGGGTACACAGCTGGGGACACAAGGGCACACAGGGGGGACACATCGAGGAAACAGCGAAACACAAGGGGGGACACAGCAAGGACACAGCGGGACACAGCGTGGGACACAGCGAGGAAACAGCGGGACACAGCGGGACACAGCTAGGGACAAATTGGGGAACAGCGGGGGACAGAGCAAAGACACAGCAGGACACCATGGGGCACAGTGTGACACAGCGGGACACAGCGGGGGACCCATCGAGGACACAGCGGGATATATTGGGGGACACAGAGAGGACACAGCGGGGGACACAGCGGGGGACACAGCGGGAC
>NW_012295599.1:0-5105 GCF_000151885.1 Dipodomys ordii
CTGGACACAGCGGGGTACACAGAGGGAAACAGCGGGGACACAGTGGGGAAACAGCGTGACACAGCAGGACACAGCGGGAAACAGCCGGGGACACAGCGAGGACACAGCGGCACAGAACGGGGGACACAGCAAGGACACAGTGGGACACAGCGGGGGACACAGCGAGACATAGCGGGGGACACAGCGGGGGACACAGAGGGACACAGCGGGACACAGCCGGGGACACAGGGAGGACACAGCGGGACACAGCGGGGGACATAGCGAGGACACATTGGGACACAGCGGGGACACAGCGGGACTCAGCGGGGCACAGCAATACACAGCTGGACACACCGGGACACAGCGGGGACACAGCAGGGACACAGCGGGGGACACAGTGGGACACAGCGGGGGACACAGGGAGGACACAGCGGGACCCAGGTGTACCCAGCGTCGATATTGCAGGGACACAGCAGGACACAGCGGGGAAAAAAGCGAGGACACAGCGGAACACAGCCTGGGACACAGCGAGGACACAGCGAGGACACAGCGGGACACAGCGGGGACACAGCCGTAGACACAGCGGGACACAGTGGCAGACACAGCGGGACACAGCGGGGAACACAGCGAGGACACAGCGGGACCCAGGGCGACACAGCGTCGATACAGCGGGGACACAGCGTTACACAGCGTGGTACACAGCTGTGAACAGAAAGGGACACAGTGTGGGCACAGCGGGACACAGCGGGACACAGTGGGATGCAGCAGGGACAAAGCTTGAGACACAGCAGGGTACAGAGCGGGAGACAGCGGGGGACACAGCGAGGACACAGCGGTACACAGCGCTGACACTGCGGGGCACACAGCGGTACACAGCGGGGAACACAGCGGGGGACACAGCGGGACACAGAGGGACACAGCGGGGGACACAGGGAGGACACATTGGGACACAGTAGGGACACAGCGGGACGCAGCGGGGGACACAGCAGTACACATCGGGACACAGCGGGACACAGCGAGGGACGCAGAGGGGTACACAGCGGGATAAAGCGGGGAACACAGCGAGGACACAACGGGATCAAGCGGGACACAGCGTCGATACAGCGGGAACACAGCGGGACACAGCGGGGTACACAGCTGGGGACACAGCGGGACACAGCGGGGGACACAGCGGGACACAGCGGGGAACACAGGGAAGACATAGTGGGACCCAGCGGGACCCAGCGTCGTTACAGCGGGGACTCAGCGGGACACAGCGGGGTGTACAGCTGGGTACATAACGGGACACTGCGGGGGACACAGCGAGGACACAGAGGGACACAGCGGGACACAGCGGGGACACTGCGGGAACATAGTGGGACACAGCGGGGTACACAGCGGGACACAGCGTTACACAGCTAGGGACACAGCGGGGACAAAGGGGCAGACAGCGGGGGACACAGCGAGGACACAGCGGAACACAGCTGCGGACACAGCGGGGACACAGCGGGACACAGCGCGACACAGCGGGGGACACAATGGGGACACAGCGGGACACAGCAGGGGACACAGCGAGGACACAGAGGCACATAGCGGGGGACACAGAGAGGACACAGCGGGACACAGCGAGACAAAGTGGGACACAGCGTGGACACAGCAGTAGACACAGGGGGACATAGCAGGGGACACAGCTGGGGACACAACGGGACACAGCAGGGGACACAGCGAGGACAGAGCGGGACACAGCGGGACACAGCGGGGACACAGCGTCGATACAGCGGGGACACAGCGAGACCCCGCGGGCAACACAGGAAGGAAACAGCGGGACTCAGTGGGACACAGCGTCGATACAGCGGGACACAACGGGGTACACAGCTGGGGACACAGCGAGGACACAGCGGGCACAGCGGGACACAGCGGTTGACACAGCGGGACCCAGCGGGAGACCCAGCGAGGACACAGCAGGACACAGCGGGGGACACAGGGGGACACAGGGGGACACAGCGGGGGACACAGCGGGACACAGCGGGACACAGCGGGGGACACAGCAAGGACACAGCGGCACACAGCATGGGACACAGCAAGGACACAGTGGGGGACACAGCGGGATATAGCGGGGGACACAGCGGGGGACACAGCGGGACACAGCTGGACACCGCGGGGGACACAGGGAGGACACAGCGGGACACAGCGGGGGACAGAGCGAGGACACATTGGGACACATTGGGACACAGCGTGATTCAGCGGGGGACACAGCAGTATACAGCGGGACAAAGCCGGACACAGCGGGGACACAGCAGAGACACAGCGGGGGACAGAGCGGTACACAGCGGGGGACCCAGGGATGACAGACCAGGACCCAGCGGGACCCAGCGTGAATTCAGCAGGGACCCAGCTGGACCCAGCGGGACACAGCGGGGACACAGCAGTAGACACAGCGGGACACAGCGTTGGACAAAGTGAGGACACAGCGGGACACAGAGGGACCCAGCGTCGATACAGCAGGGACACAGCGGGACACAGTGGGGTACACAGCTGGGGACACAGCAAGGACACAGCGGGACACAGCGGGACACAGCGGGGACACTGCGTTAACATGGAGGACACAGCGGGGTACACAGCGGGACACAGCGGGACACAGCTGGGGACACAGCGGGGACACAGTGGGACACAGCAGAACACAGCGGGAGTCAAAGCGGGAGACAGCGGGGGACACAGCGAGGACACAGGGGGACACAGCGGCGACACAGAGGGGACTCAGCGGGGGACACAACGTGGGACAAAGTGGGACACCACGGGACACAGTGTTACACAGCGGGACACAGCGGGGACACTGCGGGACACAGAAGGAGAAAGCGGGGGACACAGAGGGACACAGCGGGCCACAGCGGGTCACACAGCGGGGGACAGCGGAGACAGAGAGTGGCCACAGCGAGACAAAGCGGTGACACAGCTGGGCACAGCGGGGTACACAGCGGGACACAGCCGGGCACAGCGGGGTACACAGCGGGACACAGCGGGCACACAGCGGGGACACAGCGGGACACAGTGGGACACAGCGGGGGACACAGGGAGGACACAGAGGGATACAGCGGGGGACAGAGCGAGGACACATTGGGACACAGCGGGATCAGCGGGGGACACAGCAGTACACAGCGGGACAAAGCGGGACCCAGCGAGGACACAGCGGGACACAGGGCGGGACACAGCTGGGGACACAGCGGGACACAGTGGGGAACACAGCAAGGACACAGCGGGACACAGCAGGACACAGCGTCCATACAGCGGGGGCACAGTGTTACACAGCGTGGTACCCAGCTGTGGACACAACGGGACAGAGTGGGGGCACAGCGAGACACAGCGGGACTCAGCGAGGACACAGCGGGACACATTGGTGACACAGCGGGGGACACAGCAGGACACAGCAGCAGACACAGCGGGGGACACAGCGGGACACAGAGCGACACAGCGGAGGACACAATGGGGACACAGCAGGACACAGCGGGGGACACAGCGAGGACACAGCGGAACATAGCAGGGGACACAGAGAGGACACAGCGGGACACAGCGAGACACAGCGGGACACAGCGTGGACACAGCAGTACACACAGCGGAACATAGCGGGGAACACAGCTGGGGACACAACGGGACACAGCGGGGGACACAGCGAGGACACAGCGGGACACAGCGGGACACAGTGGGGGACACAGCGGGACCCAGCGGGAGACCCAGCAACGACACAGCTGGACACAGCGGGCACACATGGGGACTCAGCAGGGACACAGCGGGACACAGCGGGACACAGCGGGGACACAGCAGGGACACAGCAGGGATACAGCGGGGGACACAGCGGGACACAACGAGACACAGCAGGTGACACAGCAAGACACAGCGGGCGACATGGCGGGGGACACAGTGTGACACAAAGGGGAACACAGCGAGGACACAGCGGGACCCAGCGGGACCCAGCGGGACACAGTGGGACACAAACGGGACAAAGTGTAAGACACAGCGGGGGACAGAGCAGGAGACAGCGGGGGACACAGCGAGGACACAGCGGGACACAGCGGGGACTCAGTGGCGGACACAGCGGGGGACAAAACGGGACACCACGGACCACAGCGGTACACAGCAGGAAACAGCGGTGACTCTGCGGGGACACAGCGGGACACAGCGGGGGACACAGCGGTACACAGCGGGACACAGCTGGGGGACAGAGCAGAACACAGTGGGGGACAGAGCGTGGGACACAGCGAGACACAGTGGGGACAAAGCTGGACACAGCGAGGTATACACAGCGGGACACAGCGGGGCCACAGCGGGGACAAACCGGGACACTGAGGGTCACAGCAGGGACACAGCGGGACACAGCAGGACACAGCGGGGGACACAGCGGGATACAGCAGGGGACACAGCGAGGACACAGCGGGACACAGCGGTGGAAAAAGTGGGACACAGCGGGGACACAGCAGTGGACACAGCGGGACATAGCGGGGGACACAGCGGGACACAGTGGGGGGCACAGCGGGGGACACAGCGGGACACAGTGGGACAAAGCGGGGGACACAGCGGGACACAGCGGGACACAGCAGGGACACAGCGGGACTCAGCGGGGGACACAGCAGTATACAGCAGGACACAGCGGGGACACAGAGGGACACAGCGGGGGACACAGAGGGACACAGCGGGACACAGCGGGACACAGCGGGGGACACAGCGGGACACAGAGGGGAACACAGCGAGGACACAAAGGGACATATCGGGGGACACAGCGAGGACCCAGCGGGACCCAGCGGGACACAGCGTCGATACAGCGGGGACACAGTGGGACACAGCAGGGTACAGAGCTGGGGACACAATGGGACAGAACAGGGGACACAGCGAGGACACAGCGGAACACAGCATGGGACACAGCGAGGACACAGCGGGACACAGCAGTAGACACAGAGGGACACAGCGAGGGACAAAGCCGGACACCACGGTACACAGCGGGACACAGCGGGGACAATGCAGGAACATAGCGGGACACAGCAGGGTACACAGCGGGACACAGTGGGACACAGCGGGGGACACAGCGGGGACACAGTGGGACACAGCGGGGGACACAGCGAGGACACAGCGGGACACAGCGGGACACAGCGTGGTGA
>NW_012295600.1:0-5105 GCF_000151885.1 Dipodomys ordii
CCCCCGCTGTGTCCCGCTATGATCTCGCTGTGTCCCCCGCTGTGTCCCGCTGTGTCCCCCGCTATGTCCTGGTGTGTCCCGCTGTGTCCTGCTCTGTCCATCCTGTGACCCTCATTGTCCTGTTGTTTCTCTGCTGTGGCCCCCTGTGTCCCGCTGTGTATACCCCGCTGTGTCCTGCTTTGTCCCCGCTGTGTCTCGCTGTGTCCCACACTCTGTCCCCCACTGTGTTCCGCTGTGTCCCCAGCTCTGTCCCGCTGTGTCCCGCTGTGTCCCCCGCTGTGTCCCGCTGTGTCCCCGCAAGGTCACCGCTGTTTCCCGCAGTGTCCCCGCTGTGTCCCGCTGGGTCCCGCTGTGTCCTCGCTGTGTTCCCCGTTGTGTCCCGCTGTGTACCCCTCTGTGTCCCACGCTGTGTCCCGCTGTGTCCCCGCTGTTACCAGCTGTGTCCCGCTGTGTCCCCCCTGTGTCCTCGCTGTGTTTCCCCCTGTGTCCAGCTTTTTCCTCGCTGTGTCCCCCGCTGTCTCCTGCTTTGTCCCACGCTGTGTCCCGCTGTGACCTGCTGTGTCCTCGCTGTGTCCCCCGCTGTGTCCCGCTGTGTCCCTGCTGTGTTCCCCGCTGTGTCCCGCTGTGTCCCGCTGTGTACTCCGCTGTGTCCTGCTATGTTCCCGCAGTGTCCCCGCTGTGTCCCGCTGTTTCCCCCACTGTGTCCTGCTGTGTCCTCGCTGTGTCTCCCGCTGTGTCCAGCTGTTTCCCACTGTGTCCTCGCTGTGTACCACGCTGTGTTCCGCTGTGTCCTCGCTGTGTCCCCTGCTGTGTCCCTCTGTTTCCCCTATGTGTCCCCCGCTGTGTCCCGCTGTGTACCCCGCTGTGTCCAGCTATGTTCCCGCACTGTCTCCCCCTTGTCCACCACTGTGTCCCACTGTGTCCGGTGGTGCCCCGCTTTGTCCCCCGCTGTTTCCCCCGGTGAGTCCCCACTGTGTCCCGCTGTGTCCACCGTTGTGTCCCGCTGTGTCCCCCGCTCTGTCCCGCTTTGTCCACTGCTGTGTCCCTGCTCTGTCCTGCTGTTTCCCTCGCTGTTTCCCGTTGTGTCCTTGCTGTGTCCCATGCTTTGTTCCACGGTGTCCTCGCTATGTCCCAATGTGTCCTCGCTGTGTCCCCCGCAGTGTCCGGCTGTGTCCCCGCTGTGTCCCCGCTGTCTACCCTGCTGTGTCCCGCTGTGTCCCACTGTGTACCCCGCTATGTCCTGCTATGTTCCCGCAGTATCCCCGCTGTGTCCCGCTGTGTCCCGCTGTGTCCTGTGCTGTCCCGCTTTGTCCCCCGCTGTGTTCCCCGTTGAGTCCCCGCTGTGTCCCGCTGTGTTAGCCGCTGGGTCCCGCTGTGTCTCCTGCTGTGTCCACGCTGTGCCCTGCTGTGATCTGCTGTGGCCCCGCTGTGTCCCGCTGTGTATACGCCGCTGTGTCCAGCTTTGTCCCTGCTGTGTCTCGCTGTGTTTCACGCTCTGTCCCCCACTGTGTCCCACTGTGTCCCCCGCTGTGTCCCGCTGTGTCCCGCTGTGTCCCGCTGTATCCCCCGCTGTGTCCCGCTGTGTTCCCGCAGGGTCACCGATGTTTCCCGCTGTGTCCCGCTGTGTTCCGTGGTGTTCTGCTTTGTCCCCCGCTGTGTCCCCGCTGTGTCCCACTGTGTCCCCCGCTGTGTCCTTGCTGTGTCCCCGCCGTGTCCCGCTGTGTACTGCTGTGTAACCTCTGAGTCCCGCTGTGTCCCCGCTGTGTCCCGTGTGTCCCCTCTGAATCGACACTGTGTCCCGCTGGGTACCGCTGTTTCCTCGCTGTGTTCCCCGCTGTGTCAAGCTGTGTACCCCTCAGTGTCCCCCTATGGGTCCTGCTGTGTCCCCCGCTGTGTCCCGCTCTGTCCCGCTGTGTCCTCCGCTGTGTCCCTCCTGTGTCCCCGCTGTGTCCTGCTGTATACTGCTATGTCCCCCGCTGAGTCGTGCTGTGTCCCCGCTGTGTCTCGCTGTGTCCTCCCTGTGTCCCCCGCTGTGTCCCCCGCTGTGTCCCCGGCTGTGTCCCGCTGTGTCCCGGCTGTGTCCCGCTGTGTCCACTGCTGTGTCCTCGCTGTGTCCCGCTCTTCCCCCCACTGTGTCCCTCTGTGTCCTCGCTGTGTTCCCCGCTGTGTTCCGCTGTGTACCCCTCTGTGTCCCCCTCTGTGTCCCGCTGTGTATCCCGCTGTGTCCCGCTGTGTCCTGCTGTGTCCCCCGCTGTGTCCCTGCTGTGTTCCCCGCTGAGTCCCGCTGTGTCCCTGCTGTGACCCGCTTTGTCCCCCCTGTGTAACCCGCTGTGTCCCACTGTGTCCCGCTGTGTCCCCCGCTGTGTCCCACTGTGTCCCCCGTTGTGTCCTGCTGTGTCCCCGGCTGTGTCCCGTTGTATCCCGCTGTGTTCCCCGCTGTGTTCCTGCTGTGTCCCGTTGTGTACCCCACTGTGTCCAGCATTGTCCCCGCTCTGTCTCGCTGTGTCCCATGCTCTGTCCCCCACTGTGTTCCGCTCTGTCCCCCGCTGTGTCCCGCTGTGTCCCCGCAGGGTCACCGCTGTTTCCTGCTGTGTCCCACTGTTTTCCGTGGTGTCCCGCTTTGTCCCCCGCTGTGTCCCCCGCTGAATTCCCGCTGTGTCCCTGCTGTGCCCTGCTGTGTCCTCGCTGTGTCCCCCGCTGTCTCCCGCTCTGTTCCCCGCTGTGTCTCACACATTGCACCGCTGTGTCCCACTGTGTCCCGCTGTGTCCCGCACTGTGTTCCTTTGTTCCCCAGCTGTGTAACCCGCTGTGTCCCGCTGTGTCCGCGCTGTATCTACGCTGTGTCCTGCTGGGTCCCGCTGTGTCCTCGCTGTGTTTCCCGCTGTGTCCCACTGTGTCCCCCACTGTGTCCCACGCTGTGTTCTGCTGTGTCTCCGCTGTGTCCCGTTGTGTCCCGCTTTGTCCTCCGTTGTGTCTCTGCTGTGTCCCTGCTGTGTCCCCTCTGTGTCACGCTGTGCATCGCTGTGTCCTCGCTGTGTCCATGCTGTGTTCCTCTCTGTCCACGCTGTGTCCCCCGCTGTGTCCGCGCTGAGTCCCGCTGTGTCCCCACTCTGTCCCGCTGTGTCCCCGCTGTATCGACGCTGTGTCCTGCTGTGTCCCGCTGTGTCCTTGCTGTGTTCCCCGCTGTGTCCCGCTGTGTAACCCTCTGTGTCCCCTCTGTGTCCCGCTGTGTCCCCCGCTGTGTCCCACTGTGTTCCGCTGTGTCCCCCGCTGTGTCCCCCGCTATGTCCCGCTGTGTCCGCTGCTGTGTCCTGCTGTGCCCCGCTGTGTCCCGCTGTGTACTGCTGTGTCCCCTCTGAGTCCTGCTGTGTCCCGCTCTGTCCCGCTGCGTCCCCGCTGTATCGATGCTGTGTCCCGCTGTGTCCTCACTGTGTTCTCCACTGTGTCCCTCTGTGTCCCCCTCTGTGTCCTGTTGTATACCCCGCTGTGTCCTACTGGGTCCCCGCAGGGTCCCCGCTCTGTCCTGCTGTGTCCCGCTGTGTTCCATGGTGTCCCGCTTTGTCCCCCGCTGTGTCCACCGCTGAGTCCTGCTGTGTCCCCGCTGTGTCCCGCTGTGTCCACCCTGTGTCCCCCGCTGTCTCCTGCTTTGTCCCATGCTGTGTCCCACTGTGTCCCGCTTTGTCCTCGCTGTGTCCCCTGCTGTGTCCCGCTGTGTCCTCCCTGTGTCCCCGTTGTATCGACGCTGTGTCCCCCTGGGTCCCGTTGTGTCTTCGCTGGGTTCCCCGCTGTGTCCCGCTGTGTACCACTCTGTGTCCCCCTCTGTATCCCGCTGTGTCCCCCGCTGTTTCCCGCTGTGTCCCGCTGTGTCCCCCGGTGTGTCCTTGCTGTGTCCCCGCTGAGTCCCGCTGTGTCCCCGCTCTGTCCCGCTGTGTCCCCGCTGTATTGACGCTGTGTCCCGCTGTGTCCCCCGCTGTGTCCCACTGTGTTCCGCTGTGTCCCCCGCTGTGTCGCCCGCTGTGTACTGCTGTGTCCGCTGCTGTGTCCTGCTGTGACCTGCTGTGTCTCGCTGTGTACTGCTGTGTCCCCTCTGAGTCCTGCTGTGTCCCGCTCTGTCCCGCTGCGTCCCCGCTGTATCGATGCTGTGTCCCTCTGTGTCCTCACTGTGTTCTCCACTGTGTCCCTCTGTGTACCCTCTGTGTCCCCCTCTGTGTCCCGTTGTATCCCCCGCTGTGTCCCGCAGTGTCCCCGCAGGGTCCCCGCTCTGTCCCTCTGTGTCCTGCTGTATTCCATGCTGTCCCTCTTTGTCCCCCGCTGTGTCCCCTGCCGAGTCCCTGCTGTGTCCCCGCTGTGTCCCGCTGTGTCCAACCTGTGACCCCGCTGTCTCCTGCTTTGTCCCACGCTGTGTCCCACTGTGTCCCGCTTTGTCCTCGCTGTGTCCCCGGCTGTGTCCCGCTGTGTCCCCGCTGTGTCCCCGCTGTATCGACGCTGTCTCCCACTGGGTCCCGCTGTGTCTTTGCTGTGTTCCCCGCTGTGTCCCGCTGTGTACACCTCTGTGTCCCACTGTTTGTCCCGCTGTGTCCCCCACTGTGTCCCGCTGTGTCCAGCTGTGTCCCCCGCTGTGTCCCTGCTGTGTCCCCCGCTGAGTCCCGCTGTGTCCCGGCTGTGTCCCGCTGTGTCGTTGCTCTTTCCCCCGCTGTGTCCCGCTGTGTCACCTGCTGTGTCCCGCTGTATCCTGCTGTATCCCGCTGTGTCCCAGCTGTGTGCCCGCTGTGTCCCGCTGAGTACCCCGCTGTGTCCAGCTGTGTCCCCGCTGTGTCCTGCTGTGTCCCCTCTCTGTCCCCTGCTGTCCTCTGCAGTGTCCTCCGCTGTGTCCCACTGTGTCCGGCTCTGTCCCCCGGTATGTCCCCCTGTGTTCCCGCAGTGTCCCCGCTGTGTCCCGCTGTGTCACACTGTGTCCCGTGTTGTCCTGCTTTGTCAATCCCTGTGTGCCCTGCTGAGTCCCGCTGTGTCCCTACTGTGTCCCATTGTGTCCTCAATGTGTCCCCCGCTGTGTCCCGCAGTGTCTCCCCTGTGTCCCCCGCTGTGTCCCACTGTGTCCCCCGATG
>NW_012295601.1:0-5104 GCF_000151885.1 Dipodomys ordii
TCCTTCTGCTTCTGCTTCTCCTTCTGCTTCTGCTTCTGCTCTTCTCCTTCTTCTGTTTCTTCTTCTTCTGCTTCTCCTACTTCTCCTTCTGCTTCTCCGTCTCATTCTCCTTCTCCTTCAATTTCTCCTTCTTGTGCTTCTCATTCTGCTTCTGCTTCTGCTTCTCCTGCTTTTGCTTCTTCTGTTTCTCCTTCTGCTTCTCCTTCTGCTTCTCTTTCTGCTTCTTATTCTGCTTCTGCTCCTCCTACTCCTAATCCTTCTCTTTCTCCTTCTTCTTCTTCTGATTCTCGTTCTGCTTCTGCTTCTTCTGCTTGTTCTGTTTCTTCTGCTTCTGCTTTTCCAGCTTCTGCTGCTTCTGCTTCTCCTTCTGCTTCAGGTTCTCGTTCTGCTTCTTGGGCTTCTTCTGTTTCTTCTGCTTCTGCTTCTCCTGCTACTGCTTCTTCTGCTTCTTCTGCTTCTCTTTCTGCTTCTCCTTCTGCTCCTTCTCTTTCTTCTGTTTCTTCTTCTTTTTCTGCTTTTCCCGCTTCTGCTTCTTCTGCTTCTGCTGCTTGTCCTTCTCCTTCTGCTTCTC
Organism: Dipodomys ordii; assembly: GCF_000151885.1. Taxonomy (NCBI): domain Eukaryota; kingdom Metazoa; phylum Chordata; class Mammalia; order Rodentia; family Heteromyidae; genus Dipodomys; species Dipodomys ordii. The sequence continues at coordinate 572 of NW_012295601.1, forward strand.
CTTCTCCTTCTTCTCCTTCTTTTTCAGCTTCTGCTTCTCCTTCTTCTGATTCTCCAACTTCTCCTTCTTCTTCTCCTTCTGTTTCTGCTTCTCTTTCTGCTTCTGCATCTCCTTCTGCTTCACCTTCTGCTGCTCCTTCTCCTTCTTCTGTTTCTCCCTCTGCTTCTGCTTCTTATGCTTCTTCTTTTTCTTCTGGTTCTGCTTCTCCTGCTTCTGCTTCTTATGCTTCTACTGCTTCTTCTTCTCTTTCTGCTTCTGCTTCTCCTGCTTGTTTTTCTTCTTCTTCTGCTGCTTCTCCTTCTGCTGCTTCTTCTACTTCTCCTTCTGCTTCTCTTTTTGCTTCTCCTTCTGCTTCTGCTTCTCCTTCTGCTTCTGCTTCTGCTCTTCTTCTTCTGTTTTTTTGCTTCTGTTCCTTCTTCTTCAGTTTCTTCTGATTCTAATTCTGCTTCTCCTTCTTCTCCTCTTTCTGCTTCTACTTCTGCTTCTTCTGATTCTCCTTCTTCTACTTCTTCTTCTCCTTCTGTTTCTGCTTCTCTTTCTGCTTCTGCTTCTCCTTCTGCTGCTCCTTCTCCTTCTTCTTCTTCTGTTTCTCCTGCTGCTTCTTCTTCTGCTTCTTCTGCTTTTTCTGTTTCTTCTTCTGCTTCAGCTTCTGCTTCTGCTTCTCCGTCTGCTTCTGCTTCTGCTCTTCTCCTTCTTCTGTTTCTTCTGCTTCTGCTTCTCCTGCTTCTTCTTCTTCTGCTTCTCCTACTTCTCCTTCTGCTTCTCCATCTGTTTCTGCTTCTCTTTCTGCTTCTGCATCTCCTTCTGCTTCACCTTCTGCTGCTCCTTCTCCTTCTTCTGTTTCTCACTCTGCTTCTGCTTCTTATGCTTCTTCTTTTTCTTCTGTTTCTGCTTCTCCTGCTTCTGCTTCTTATGCTTCTACTGCTTCTTCTTCTTCTTCTTCTTTTTCTTCTTCTTCTTCTTCTTCTTCTTCTTCTTCTTCTTCTTCTTCTTCTTCTTCTTCTTCTTCTTCTTCTTCTTCTTCTTCTTCTTCTTCTTCTGCTTCTGCTTCTGCTTCTTCTGCTTCTTCTTGCTTCTTCTGCTTCTGCTTCTCTTTCTGCTTCTGCTTCTCCTGCTTGTTTTTCTGCTTCTTCTGCTGCTTCTTCTACTGCTGGTTCTTCTATTTCTTCTTCTGCTTCTCTTTTAGCTTCTCCTTCTGATTCTGCTCTGCTTCTGTTTCTCCTGCCTGAATTACTAGTTCTACTTCTTCTGCTGCTTCTCCTTCTGCTTCTGCTTCTACTTCTGCTTCTGATTCTGCTTCTTCTGCTTCTTCTCTTTCGGCTTCTCCTGCTTCTGCTTCTTGTGCTTCTCCTGCTTCTCTTTCTGCTTCTCATTCCGCTTCTGCTTCTCCTGCTTCTCGTTCGGCTTCTCTTTCTGCTTCTCCTTCTCCTTCTCCTTCTTCTGCTTCTCCTTCTGCTTCTGCTTCTCCTTCTGCTTCTGCTTCAATTTCTCCTTCTGCTTCTCATTCTGCTTCTGCGCCGTCTGTTTCTTCTGCTTCTCCTGCTTCTCTTGCTGCTTCTCCTTCTGCGTCTCTTTCTGTTTCTGCTTATCCTTTTGCTTCTCCTACTCCTAATCTTCCTCTTTCGCCTTCTCCATCTTCTTCTTCTGCTTCTCCTGCTGCTTCTGCTTATTCTACTATTTCTGTTTCTTCTGCTTCTGCTTCAGATTGTGCTTCTTCTGTTTCTCCTTCTGCTTCAGATTCTGCTGCTGCTTCTTCGGGTTCTCCTGTTTCTTCTGCTTCTGCTTCTCCTGCTTCTTCTGCTGCTCCTGCTTCTCTTTCTGCTTCTCCTTCTGCTTCTGCTTCTCCTTCTGCTTCTGCTCCTTCTATTTCTTCTGTTTCTTTTGCTTCTGCTTCTCACGCTCTGCTTCTTCTGCTTCTCCTGCTTCTCGTTCTGCTTCTCTTCGTCGGCTTCTCTTTCTACTTCTCCTTCTGCTTCTTCTGATTCTGCTTCTTCTTCTTCTTCTTCTCCTTCTGCTTCTTCTGCTTCTCCTGCTACTCCTTCTGCATCTCCTCCTGCTTGTGCTTTTTCTTCTGCTTCTTCTTCTGCTTCTCCTTATTCTGCTTCTCCGTCTGTTTCTGCTTCTTCTGTTTTTCCTGCTTCTCCTTCTGCTTCTCATTCTTCTTCTCCTTCTGTTTCTCCTTCTCGTTATTCTGCTATTCCTGCTGCTTCTCTATCTGCTTCTGCATCTTAGCTTCTTCTGCTACTGCTTCTGTTTCTGCTTCTTCTGTTTCTTCTGCTTCTCTTTCTGCTTCTCCTTCTGCTTTTGCTTCTCTTTCTGCTTCTGCTTCTCCTTCTGGTTCTCCTTCTTCTCCAGATTCTGCTTCTTCTGCTTCTCCTGCTTCTCCTTCTGCTTCAGGTTCTGCTTCTGCTTCTTCAGCTTCTATTTCTGCTTCTCCTTCTGTTTCTGCTTCTCTTTCTGCTTCTGCTTTTTATCCTTCTTCTATTTCTTTTGATTCTGCTTCTCCTGCTTCTGTTCTTCTGCTTCTCCTTTCTGTTTCTCTTTATGCTTCTCCTTCTGCTTCTCCTTCTTCTGCTTCGACTTCTGCTTCTGCTTCTGCTTCTTCTTCTGCATCTTCTTCTGTTTCAATTTCTCCTTCTTCTGCATTCATTCTGCTTCTGCTTCTCCTGCTTCTGCTTCTTCTGCTTCTCAGGCATCTCCTTCTCCTTCTCTTTCTGCTTCTGCTTATCCTTCTGTTACTCCTACTCCTAATCCTTCTCTTTCTCCTTCTCCTTCTTCTTCTTCTGCTTCTCCTGCTGCCTCTTTTTCTGCTTCTTCTGCTTTTTCTGTTTCTTCTTCTTCTGCTTCAGCTTCTGCTTCTTCTGCTTCTCCTTCTGCTTCTGCTCTTCTCCTTCTGTTTCTTCTGTTTCTGCTTCTCCTGCTTCTTCTTCTTCTGCTTCTCCTACTTCTCCTTCTGCTTCTCCGTCTCATTCTCCTTCTCCTTCAATTTCTCCTTCTTGTGCTTCTCATTCTGCTTCTGCTTCTGCTTCTCCTGCTTCTGCTTCTTCTGTTTCTCCTTCTGCTTCTCCTTCTGCTTCTCTTTCTGCTTCTTATTCTGGTTCTGCTCCTCCTACTCCTAATCCTTCTCTTTCTCCTTCTTCTTCTGCTTCTCGTTCTGCTTCTGCTTCTTCTGCTTGTTCGGTTTCTTCTGCTTCTCCTTTTCCAGCTTCTGCTGCTTCTGCTTCTCCTTCTGCTTCAGGTTCTCCTTCTGATTCTTCGGCTGCTTCTGTTTCTTCTGCTTCTGTTTCACCTGCTACTGCTTCTTCTGCTTCTTCTGCTTCTCTTTCTGCTTCTCCTTCTGCTTCTGCTTCTCCTTGTGCTCCTTCTCCTTCTTCTGTTTCTTCTTCTCCTTCTTCTTCTGCTTCTCCCGCTTCTGCTTCTTCTGCTTCTCCTGCTTGTCCTTCTCCTTCTGCTTCTCCTTCTCCTTCTTCTGCTTCTCTTTCTGCTTCTGCTTCTTCTGATTCTCTAACTTCTCCTTCTTCTTCTTCTATTTCTGCTTCTCTTTCTGCTTCTGCATCTCCTTCTGCTTCACCTTCTGCTGCTCCTTCTCCTTCTTCTGTTTCTCCCTCTGCTTCTGCTTCTTATGCTTCTTCTTTTTCTTCTGGTTCTGCTTCTCCTGCTTCTGCTTCTTATGCTTCTACTGCTTCTTCTTCTGCTTCTTCTGCTTCTACTTCTCTTTCTGCTTCTGCTTCTCCTGCTTGTTTTTCTGCTTCTTCTGCTGCTTTTTCTACTTCTCCTTCTGCTTCTCTTTTTGCTTCTCCTTCTGCTTCTGCTTCTTCTGTTTCTCGTGCCTGAATTTCTGGTTCTACTTCTTCTGATGCTTCTCCTTCTGCTTCTGCTTCTCCTTCTGCTTCTGTTTCTGCTTCTTCTCTTTCGGCTTCTCCTGCTTCTGCTTCTTGTCCTCCTCCTGCTTCTCTTTCTGCTTCTCATTCTGCTTCTGCTTCTCCTTCTGCTTCTGCTTCTCCTCCTTCTCCTTCTCCTACTTCTGCTTCTCTTTCAGCTTCTGTTTCTTCTGCTTCTCCTGCTTCTCCTTCTGCTTGTGCTTGTCCTTATGCTTCTTCTTCTGCCTCTGCTTCTCCTTCTCCTGCTTTTGCTTCACCTTTTGCTTCTGCTTCTTCTGCTTTTCCTGCTTCTCCTTCTGCTTCTGCTTCTTCTGCTTCTCCTTCTGCATCTTCTTCTGCTTCTGCTTCTCCTTCTCCTTCTTCTGCTTCTCCTTCTGATTCTCCTTCTGCTTCTTCTTCTTCTGCTTTACCTGCTTCTCTTTCTGCTTCTCCTTCTGCTTCTCCTTCTGTTTCTCCTTCTCCTTCTTGTTCTTCTGCTTTTCCTTCTGCTTTTCCTACTGCTTCTGTTACAACTGCTACTGCTTCTACTTCTTCTGTTTCTTCTGCTTCTCCTTCTGCTTATGATTCTCTTTCTGCTTCTCCTTCTCCTTCTGCTTCTCATTCTGCTTTTAAGATTCTGCTTCTTCTGCTTCTCCTGCTTCTCCTTCTGCTT
>NW_012295602.1:0-5103 GCF_000151885.1 Dipodomys ordii
TGATTCTACTTCTGCTTCTCCTTCTTCTCCTCTTTCTGCTTCTACTTCTGCTTCTTCTGATTCTCCTTCTTGTTCTCCTTCTGTTTCTGCTTCTCTTTCTGCTTCTGCTTCTCCTTCTGCTGCTCCTTCTCCTTCTCCTTCTTCTGCTTCTCCCACTGCTTCTGCTTCTGCTTCTTTTGCTTATTCTTTTTCTTCTGCTTCTGCTTCTGCTGCTTCTGCTTCTACTGCTTCTCCTTATGCTTCTCCTTATGCTGCTGCTTCCTCTTCTTCTTCCTCTTCTTCTTCTTCTTCTTCTTCTTCTTCTTCTTCTTCTTCTTCTTCTTCTTCTTCTTCTTCTTCTTCTTCTTCTTCTTCTTCTTCTTCTTCTTCTTCTTCTTCTCTTTCTTCTGCTTCTGCATTTCCTGCTTCTTCTGCTTCTATTGCTTCTCTTTCTGCTTCTCATTCTGCTTCTGCTTCTCCTTCTGCTTCTCCTATTGCTTCTGCTGCCCTTCCTTCTCCTTCTCCTTCTCCTACTTCTGCTTCTCCTTCTGCTTCTGCTTCTTCTGCTTCTCCTGCTTCTCGTTCTGCATCTTCTTCTGCTTCTGCTTCTCCTGCTGCTGCTTCTCATGATTCTGCATTTGTGCTTTTCCTGCTTCTCTTTCTTCTTCTCATTCTTCTGCTTCTCCTTCTGCTTTTCCTATTGCTTCTGCTGCCCTTTCTTCTCCTTCTCCTTCTTCTACTTCTGCTTCTTCTTCTGCTTCTGCTTCTTCTGCTTCTCCTTCTGCATCTTCTTCTGCTTCTGCTTCTCCTTCTGCTGCTTCTTCTGCTTCTCCTTCTCCTTCTTCTGCTTCTCCTTCTGATTCTCCTTCTGCTTCTACTTCTCCTTCTCGTTCTTCTGCTTTTCCTACTGCTTCTCCTTCTGCTTCTGCTACAACGACTACTGCTTCTGCTTCTTCTGTTTCTTCTGCTTCTACTTCTGCTTTTGATTCTCTTTCTGCTTCTGCTTCTGCTTCTCATTCTTCTTCTCATTCTGCTTCTCCAGATTCTGCTTCTTCCACTTCTCCTGCTTCAGGTTCTGCTTCTGCTTCTTCGGATTCTTATGCTTCTGCTTCTTCTGCTTCCCCTCCTTCTCTTTCTGCTTCTCCTTCTGTTTCTGCTTCACTTTTTGCTTCTCCTTCTGCTTCTCCTTCTGCTACTTCTCCTTCTTCTGTTTCTTCTTCTTTTGCTTCTCCTGCTTCTCGTTCTGCTTCTCTTCGTCTGCTTCTCTTTCTGCTTATGCTTCTGCTTCTTCTGCTTCTTCTTCCTCTTCTACTCCTTCTGTTTCTCCTTCTTCTGCTTCTCCTGCTTCTCCTTCTGCATCTTCTTCTGCTTGTGCTTGTCCTTATGCTTCTTCTTCTACTTCTGCTTCTCCTTCTCCGTCTGCTACTGCTTCTTCTCCTTTTCCTGCTTCTCCTTCTGCTTCTCCTTCTGTTTCTCCTTCTCCTTCTTTTTCTGCTTTTCCTTCTGCTTCTCCTTCTGCTTCTGCATCTTCAGCTTCTTCTGCTACTGCTTCTGCTTCTTCTGTTTCTTCTGCTTCTCCTTCTGCTTTTGCTTCTCTCTCTGCTTCTGCTTCTCCTTCTGGTTCTCCTTCTTCTTCTCCAGATTCTGCTTCTTCTGCTTCTCCTTCGGCTTCAGGTTCTGCTTCTGCTTCTTCGGCTTCTTCTGCTTCTATTTCTGCATCTCCTTCTGTTTCTGCTTCTGCTTCTGCTTCTGCTTCTTCTCCTTCTTCTATTTCTTCTCCTTCTACTTCTCCCGCTTCTGCTTCTCCTTCTTCTCCTTCTGTTTCTCTTTATGATTTTCCTTCTGCTTCTCCTTCTCCTCCTTCTTCTGCTTCTCCTTCTGCTTCTGCTTCTGCTTCTCCTTCTGCATCTTTTTCTGTTTCAATTTCTCCTTCTTCTGCTTTTCATTCTGCTTCTGCTTCTCCTGCTTCTGCTTCTCCTGCTTCTCCTTCTCCTTCTCTTTCTGCTTCTGTTTATCCTTCTGTTTCTTCTACTCCAAATCCTGCTCTTTCTCCTTCTCCTTCTTCTGCTTCTGCTTCTCCTGCTGCTTCCTCTTCTGCTTCTTCTGCTTTTTCTCTTTCTTCTACTTCAGATTCTGCTTATTCTGCTTCTCCTGCTTCTCCTTCTGCATCTCCTTCTGCTTGTGCTTGTCCTTATTCTGCTTCTGCTTCTCCTTCTCCTTCTTTTGCTTCTCCTTTTGCTTCTGCTTGTCTTTCTCCTTCTGCTTCTGCTTCTTCTGCTTCTCCTCCTTCTCCTTCTGCATCTTCTTCTGCTTCTCCTTCTCCTTCTTCTGCTTCTCCTTCTGATTCTCCTTCTGCTTCTTCTTATTCTGCTTTACCTGCTTCTCTTTCTGCTTCTCTTTCTGCTTCTCCTTCTCTTTCTCCTTCTCCTTCTTGTTCTTCTGCTTTTCCTTCTGCTACAACTGCTAGTGCTTCTACTTCTTCTGTTTCTTCTGCTTCTCCTTCTGCTTTTGATTCTCTTTCTGCTTCTGCTTCTCCTTCTGCTTCTCATTCTGCTTCTCCAGATTCTGCTTCTTCTGCTTCTCCTGCATCTCCTTCTGCTTCAGGTTCTGCTTCTGCTTCTTCGGATTCTTATGCTTCTGCTTCTCCTGCTTCTGCTTCTTCTGCTTCCTCTCCTTCTCTTTCTGCTTTTCCTTCTGTTTCTGCTTCTCCTTCTGCTTCTGCTTCTTGTCCTTCTCCTGTTTCTTCTGCTTCTCCTGTTTCTGCATCTCCTGCTTCTCCTTCTGCTGCTATTTCTGCTTCTCCTGCTGCTTTTCCTTCTCCTGCTCCTTCTTCTGCTTCTCTTTCTGCTTCTCCTTCTGTGTCTCCTTCTCATTCTCCTTCTCGTTCTTCTGCTTTTCCTTCTGCTTCTCCTTCGGCTTCTGCATCTTCTGCTTCTTCTGCTACTGCCTCTGCTTCTTCTGTTTCTTCTGCTTCTCCTTATGCTTTTGCTTCTCTTTCTGCTTCTGCTTCTCCTTCTGCTTCTCCAGATTCTGCTTCTTCTGCTTCTCCTGCTTCTCCTTCTGCTTCAGGTTCTGCTTCTGCTTCTTCGGCTTCTTCTGCTTCTGCTTCTCCTGCTGCTGCTTCTTCTGCTTCTCCTGCTTCTCTTTCTGCTTTTCCTTCGGTTTCTGCTTCTTCTTCTGCTTCTGCTTCTTCTCCTTCTGTTTCTTCTGCTTCTGCTTCTCCTTCTGCTTCTCCTATTGATTCTGCTGCCCTTCCTTCTCCTTCTTCTTCTCCTACTTCTGCTTCTCCTTCTGCTTCTGCTTCTTCTGCTTCTCCTGCTTCTCCTTCTGCATCTTCTTCTGCTTCTGCTTCTTCTTCTGCTTCTTCTTCTGCTTCTGCTTCTCCTTCTTCTGCTTCTCCTCCTGTTTCTCCTTCTACTTCTCCTTCTGCTGCTCCTTCTCCTTCTTCTGCTTCTCCCTCTGCTTCTGCTTCTTATGCTTCTTCTTTTTCTTCTGTTTCTGCTTCTCCTGCTTCTGCTTCTTATGCTTCTTGTGCTTCTTCTTCTTCTTCTGCTTCTTCTGCTTCTACTTCTCTTTCTGCTTCTCCTTCTCCTGCTTGTTTTTCTGCTTCTTCTGCTGCTTCTCCTTCTGCTGCTTCTTCTACTTCTTCTTCTGCTTCTCTTTTTGCTTCTCCTTCTGCTTCTGCTTCTGCGTCTTCTGTTTCTCCTGCCTGAATTTCTGGTTCTACTTGTTCTGCTGCTTCTCCTTCTGCTTCTGCTTCTACATCTGCTTCTGTTTCTGCTTCTTCTGCTTCTTCTGTTTCGGCTTCTCCTGCTTCTTTTTCTTGTGCTTCTCCTGCTTCTGTTTCTGCTTCTCATTCCGCTTCTGCTTCTCCTACTGCTTCTCCTCCTTCTCCTTCTCCTACTTCTGCTTCTCCTTCAGCTTCTGCTTCTTCTGTTTCTCCTGCTTCTCCTTCTGCATCTCCTTCTGCTTGTGGTTGTCCTTATGCTTCTTCTTCTGCTTCTGCTTCTCCTTCTCCTTCTTTTGCTTCTCCTTTTGCTTCTGCTTCTTCTGCTTTTCCTTCTTCTCCTTCTGCTTCTGCTTCTTCTGCTTCTCCTTCTGCATCTTCTTCTGCTTCTCCTTCTTCTTCTTCAGCTTCTCCTTCTGATTCTCCTTCTGTTTCTTCTTCTTCTGCTTTACCTGCTTCTCTTTCTGCTTCTCCTTCTGCTGCTCCTTCTGTTTCTCCTTCTCCTTCTTGTTCTTCTGCTTTACCTTCTGCTTCTAGTTCTGCTTCTGCTACAACTGCTACTGCTTCTACTTCTTCTGTTTCATCTGCTTCTCCTTCTGCTTCTTCGGATTCTTATGCTTCTGCTTCTCCTGCTTCTGCTTCTTCTGCTTCCCCTCCTTCTCTTTCTGCTTCTCCTTCTGTTTCTGCTTCTCCTTCTGCTTCTGCTTCTTGTCCTTCACCTGTTTCTTCTGCTTCTGCTTCTGCTTCTCATGTTTCTGCTTCTCCTGCTTCTCCTTCTGCTGCTCTTTCTGCTTCTCCTGCTGCTTTTCCTTCTCCTGCTCCTTCTTCTGCTTCTCTTTCTGCTTCTCCTTCTGTTTCTCCTTCTCCTTCTCGTTCTTCTGCTTTTCCTTCTGCTTCTCCTTCTGCTTCTGCATCTTCTGCTTCTTCTGCTACTGCCTCTGCTTCTTTTGTTTCTTCTGCTTCTCCTTCTGCTTTTGCTTCTCTTTCTGCTTCTGCTTCTCCTTCTGCTTCTCCAGATTCTGCTTCTTCTGCTTCTCCTGCTTCTCCTTCTCTTTCAGGTTCTGCTCCTGCTTCTTCGGCTTCTTCTGCTTCTGCTTCTCCTGCTGCTGCTTCTTCTGCTTCTCCTGCTTCTCTTTTTGCTTTTCCTTCTGTTTCTGCTTCTCCTTCTGCTTCTGCTTCTTCTCCTTCTTCTGTTTCTTCTGCTTCTCCTGCTTCTGCTTCTCCTGCTTCTCATTCTGCTTCTCCTTCTTCTTCTGCTTCTCCTTTTGCTTCTGCTTCTCCTTCTGCTTCTGTTTCAATTTCTCCTTCTGCTTCTCATTCTGCTTCTGCGTCTTCTGTTTCTTCTGCTTCAACAATACTTCAGCTTCTCCTGCTTCTCCTACTTCTCGTGCAGCTTT
>NW_012295603.1:0-2605 GCF_000151885.1 Dipodomys ordii
CCGCTGCGTCCCCCGCTGTGTCCCGTTGTGTCCACATTGTCCCCCGGTGTGTCCCCGCATTCCCCCGCTGTGATCACTGCTGTGTCCCGCTGTGTCCCGCCGTGTCCCTCTGTGTCCCTCTGTGTCCCGCTGTGTCTCCCGCTTTGTCCCCGATGTGTCCCTGCTGTGTTCCTCTGTTTCCTGTTGTGTCCTCGCTGTGTCCCCACTGTGTCCTAGGTGTGCCCCCTTCTGTGTCCTCGCTGTGTCCCCGCTGTGTCAGGCTGTGTCCCGCTGTGTCCTCGCTGGGTCCCCAGCTGTGTCCCACTGTGTCCTCCGCTGTGTCCCGTGCTGGATAAAGCTGTGTCCCCCGCTGTGTCCCGCTGTGTCCCGCTGTGTCCCGCTGTGCCCTCGCTGTGTCCCTGCTGTGTCTCGCTGTGTAATCCGTTGTGTCCAGCTGTGTCTCCGCTGTGTCCCGCTGTGTCCGGCTGTGTCCTCGCTGTGTCCCCGCTGTGTCCCGCTGTGTCCCAAGGTATCCCCTGCTGTGTCCCCCGCTTTGTCCCACTGTGTCCCGCTGTATCCCTCTGTGTCCCGCTGTGTCGCCTGCTTTGTCCCCACTGTGTCCCTGCTGTGTCCCACTTTGTCCCGCTGTGTCCCTCTGTGTCCCGTTGTGTCCTCACTGTGTCCCAGGTGTGTCCCCTGCTGTGTCCCCGCTGTGTCCCCGCTGTGTCAGGCTGTGTCCCGCTGTGTCCTTGCTGTGTCCCCCGCTGTGTCCCGCTGTGTCCTCCGCTGTGTCCCGTGCTGGGTCAAGCTGTGACCCCCGTTGTGTCCCGCTGTGTCCCCGCTGTGTCCTGCTGTGTCCCGCTGTGTCCTCGCTGTGTCCTACCCTGTGTTCCGCTGTGTCCTCACTCTGTCCCCCGATGTGTCACTTTGTGTCCCCAGGTGTGTACCAGCTGTGTCCTGTTGTGTCCCCGCTGTATTGACGCTGTGTCCCGCTGGGTCCCGCTGTGTCCTCGCTGTGTTCCCCGCTGGGTCCCGCTGTGTACCCCTCTGTGTCCCCCTCTGGGTCCCGCTGTGTCCCTGCTTTGTCCCCCGCTGTGTCCCTATGTGACCTGCTGTGTACCCTGCTGTGTCCCGCTATGTTCCCGCAGTGTCCCCGCTGTGTCCTGCTGTGCCCCACTGTGTCCCGTGGTGTCCCGCTTTGTCCCCCGTTGTGTCCCCCGGTGAGTCCCCGCTGTGTCCCCGCTGTTTCCCGCTGTGTCCTCCCTGTGTCCCCCGCTGTGTCCCGCTGTGTCCCCCGCTGTGTCCCGCTGTGTCTACTGCTGTGTCCCCGCTGTGTCCCGCTGTGTTCCTCTGTGTCCCGCTGTGTCCCGCTGTGTCCTCGCTGTGTCCCACGCTGTGTTCCGCTGTGTCCTCGCTGTGTCCCCCGATGTGTCCCTTTGTGTCCCCAGGTGTGTACCCGCTGTGTCCCGCTGTGTCCCCGCTGTATCGACACTGTGTCCCGCTGGGTCCCGCTGGGTCCTCGCTGTGTTCCCCGCTGTGTCCCGCTGTGTACCCCTCTGTGTCCCCCTCTGTGTCCCGCTGTGTCCCCCGCGGTGTCCCGCTGTATCCCGCTGTGTCTCGCTGTGTACTGCTGTGTCCCCCGCTGAGTACCGGTGTGTCCCTGCTGTGTCCCCCCTGTGTCCCCCACTGTGTCCCGCTGTGATCCGCTGTGTCTCCCGCTGTGTCCCGCTGTGTCCCGCTGTGTCCCTGCTGTGACCCGCTGTGTCCCGCTGTGTCCCCTTTGTGTCCCCGCTGTGTCCCGCTGTGTACCCCGCTGTGTCCAGCTTTGTCTCCGCTGTGTCTCGCTGTGTCCTACGCTCTGTCCCCCACTGGGTCCCGCTGTGTCCCCCGCTGTGTCCCCGCTGTTGTCCTTTTTTGTCCCGCTGTGTCCCGTTGTGTACTCGCTGTGTCCCCACTGTGTCCCAGGTGTGTCCCCTGCTGTGTCCCCGCTGTGTCCCCACTGTGTCCCGCTGTGTCCCGCTGTGTCCCTTGCTGTGTTCCCTGCAATGTCCCGCTGTGTCCCCAATGTGTCCGGGTGTGTCCCGCTGTGTCCACGCTGTGTCCCCGCTATGTCCCGCTGTGTAACCCGCTGGGTCCAGCTGTGTCCCCGCTGTGTCCCGCTGTGTCCCACTGTGTCCCCGCTATGTCCGGCTCTTGTCCCACTGTGTCCTCAGTTGTCCCCCTCTGTGTCCCTCTTTGTCCCCCGCTGTGTCCCCCGCTGTTTCCCATTGTGTCCCCATTGTCCCCCGGTGTGTCCCCGCTTTCCCCCGCTGTGTTCCCCGCTGTGTCCCGCTGTGTCCCGCTGTTTCCCCGCTGTGTCCCAGTCTGTGTCCCGCTGTGTCTCCTGTTGTGTCCCCGCTATGTTCTGCTGTGTCCCGCTGTGTCCTGCGGTATTCCCCGCTGTGTCGGGCTGTGTCCTCGCATTGTCCCCGCTCTGTCCCGCTGTGTACCCCGCTGTGACCAGCTGTGTCCACGCTGTGTCCCGCTGTGTCTCCCGCTGTGTCCCGCGCTGTGTCTTGCTGTGTACCGGGGTGTCCACACGTTGTGTCCCCCGCTGTGTCCCCCGCGGTGTCCCAGCTGTGTCAGG
>NW_012295604.1:0-5103 GCF_000151885.1 Dipodomys ordii
ACAGCGGGACACAGCGGGACACAGCCGGACACGGCGGGGGACACAGCGGGACACAGAGGGGGACACAGCGAGGACACAGCGGGACACAGCGAGACACAGCGGGACCCAGTGGGGACACAGCAGTAGACACAGCGAGACACAGCGGGGTACACAGTGGTACACAGCGGGGAACACAGCGAGGACACAGCGGGGACACTGCGGGAACATAGTGGGACACAGCGGGGCACACAGCGGGACACAGCGGGACACAGCTTGGGACACAGCGGGAACAGAGCAGGACACAGCGGGGGACATAGCGAGGACACAGCGGGGGACACAGCGGGACACAGCGTGGGACACAGCGGGAGACAGCAGGGGACACAGCGAGGACACAGCAGGACACAGCGGCGACACATAGAGGACTCAGCGGGGGACACAGTGGGGGACAGAGCGGGACACAGCGGGACACTGCGGGGCACAACGGGGGACACAGCGGGACACAGCGGGGGACCCAGCGGGACACAGCGGGACACAGCGGGACACTGCGGGGCACAGCGGGGGATACAGCGGGACACAGCGGGGGACACAGGGAGGACAAAGCTTAACACAGCACGGGACAAAGCGAGGACACAGCGGGACACAGCGAGACACAGCGGGACACAGCGGGGACCCAGCATTGGACACAGCGGGACACAGCGGGGGACAAAGCGGGACACCACGGAACACAGCAGGACACAGCGTGAAACAGCGGTGAACCTGCGGGGACACAGCGGGACACAGCGGGGGACACAGCGGGACCCAGTGGGACACATCTGGGGACACAGCGGGACACAGAGGGACACAGCGGGGACACAGCGGGACACAGCAGGTCACAGCGGGGGACACAGCGGGACACAGCGGGGGACACAGCGAGGACAAAGCGGGACACAGCGTTGACACAGCGAGAGACACAGCGGGGGACACAGCCGACACAGCGGGGAACAAAGAGAGGACACAGTGGGACACAGCGGGCCACAGCGTCGATAGAGCGGGGACAGAGCGGGACACAGCGGTGACACAGCGGGACTCAGCGGGGGACACTGCGGGACCCAGCGGGACCCAGCAGGGACAAAGCAAGGACACAGCGGGGGACACAGCGGGACACAGCGGGACACAGCGGGGGACACAGCGAGGGACACAGCGGGGGACACAGCTGGACAGAGTGGGGAATACAGCGGGACACAGCGGGGGACACAGCGAGGACACAGCAGAATACAGCGTGGGAAACAGCGAGGACACAGCGGGACACAGCGAGACACAGCGGGACACAGCGGGACACAGTGGGGACACAGCAGTAGACACAGCGAGACACAGCGGGGGACACAGCGGGACACAGCGGGGAACACAGCGAGGACACAGCGGGGACACTGCGGGAACATAGTGGGACACAGCGGGGCACCCAGCGGGACACAGCAGGATAAAGCTTGGGACACAGCGGGAACACAGGAGGACACAGTGGGGGACACAGTGGGACACAGCGGGGACACAGCGGGAACACAGCGGGACACAGCAGGTCACAGCGGGGGACACAGCGGGACACAGCGGGACACAGCGGGGACACAGCAGGGACACAGTGGGACACAGTAGGACACAGCGTGGGACAAAGCGGGAGACAGCAGAGGACACAGCGAGGACACAGCTGGACACAGCGGGGACATAGAGGGGACTCAGCAGGGGACATAGAGGGAAAAAAGCGGGACACCACGGGACACAGTAGGACACAGCGGGACACAGCGGGGACACTGCGGGACACAGCCAGGAGACACAGCGGTGGACAGCGGGGGACAGAGAATGGACACAGCGGGACACAGAGGGGACACAACTGGACACAGAAGGGTACACAGGGGGCACAGCGGACACACATCGGGGACAGAGCTGGACACAGAGGGACACAGAAGGGACAGAGCGTGACACAGGTGGACACTGAGGGAGACAGAGCGAGGACACAGCCGGACACAGCGAAACACAGGGTGACACAGTTGGGACACAGCAGGGGACACAGCGGGACACAGCGGGGGACACAGCAGAGTACACAGCAGGGACAAAGCGGGACACAGTGGGTGACATAGCGAGGACACAGCAGGACACAGTGGTAACAAAGCGGGACACAGCGGGGGACACAGCGAGGACACAGCGGGACACAGCGGTGACACAGCGAGAGACACAGCGGGGGATACAGCGGGACACAGCGGGGAACAAAGAGAGGACACAGCGGGACATAGCGGGACACAGCGTCGATAGAGCGGGGACAGAGCGGGACACAGCGGTGACACAGCGGGACTCAGCGGGGGACACTGCGGGACCCAGCGGGACACAGCGGGGACACAGCAAGGACACAGCGGGGGACACAGCGGGACACAGCGGAACACAGCGGGGGACACAGCAACGGACAAAGCGGGGGACACAGCGGGACACAGTGGGGAACACAGAGAGGACACAGCAGGACCCAGCGGGACACAGCGGAGGACACAGCGAGGACACAGCAGAACAAAGCGTGGGAAACAGCGAGGACACAGCGGGACACAGCGAGACACAGCGGGACACAGTGGGGACACAGCAGTAGACACAGCGAGACACAGCGGGGGACACAGCGGGACACAGCGGGGAACACAGCGAGGACACAGCGGGGACACAGCGGGGACACAGCGGGAACATAGTGGGACACAGCGGGGCACACAGCGGGACACAGCGGGACACAGCTTGGGACACAGCGGGAACACAGCAGGACACAGCGGGGGACACAGCGGGACACAGCGGGACACAGCGGGACACAGCGGGACACAGCGTGGGACAAAGCGGGAGACAGCAGGGGACACAGCGAGGACACAGCGGGACACAGCGGCGACACATAGAGGACTCAGCGGGGGACACAGTGGGGGACAGAGCGGGACACAGCGGGACACTGCGGGGCACAGCGGGGGACACAGCGGGACACAGCGGGGGACCCAGCAGGACACAGCGGGACACTGCGGGGCACAGCGGGGGATACAGCGGGACACAGCGGGGAACACAGGGAGGACACAGCTTAACACAGCATGGGACAAAGCGAGGACACAGCGGGACACAGCAAGACACTGCGGGACACAGCGGGGACCCAGCAGTGGACACAGCGGGACACAGCGGGGGACAAAGCGGGACACCACGGAACACAGCAGGACACAGCGTGAAACAGCGGTGAACCTGCGGGGACACAGCGGGACACAGCGGGGGACACAGCGGGACCCAGCGGGACACATCAGGGGACACAGCGGGACACAGAAGGGACACAGCGGGGACACAGCGTGACACAGCAGATCACAGCGGGGGACACAGCGGGACACAGCGGGACACAGCGGGGGACACAGCAGGGACACAGTGGGGCACAGTAGGACACAGCGTGGGACAAAGCGGGAGACAGCAGAGGACACAGCGAGGACACAGCTGGACACAGCGGGGACACAGAGGGGACTCAGCAGGGGACATAGAGGGAAAAAAGCGGGACACCACGGGACACAGTAGGACACAGCGGGACACAGCGGGGACACTGTGGGACACAGCCAGGAGACACAGCGGTGGACAGCGGGGGACAGAGAATGGACACAGCGGGACACAGAGGGGACACAGCTGGACACAGAAGGGTACACAGCGGGACACAGCGGACACACAGTGGCGACAGAGCTGGACACAGAGGGACACAGAAGGGGCAAAGCGTGACACAGGTGGACACTGAGGGAGACAGAGCGAGGACACAGCCGGACACAGCGAAACAAAGCGTGACACAGTGGGGACACATCAGGGGACACAGCGGGACATAGTGGGGGACACAGCGGGACACAGCGGGGTACACAGCAGGGACAAAGAAGGACACAGCGGGGGACACAGCGAGGACACAGCAGGACACAGCGGTGACACAGCGGGACACAGCTGGGGACACTTTGGGACACAGCGGGACACAGAGGGACACAGCAAGGACACAGTGAGGGACAGTGGGGGACACAGCGGGACACAGCAAGGCACAACGGGGTCACAGCAGTGGACACAGCAGGACACAGCGGGGGCACAGCGGGACACAGCGGGGGACACAGCGGGACCCAGCGGGGACACAGCGGCGGACACAGCGGGACACAGCGGAGACACAGCGGTGACACAGCGGGACCCAGCAGGACACAGCGGGGGACACAGCGGGACACAGCAGGACATAGCGGGGGACACAGCAGGGACACAGTGGGACAAGGTAGGACAAAGCGGGAGACAGCAGAGGACATAGCGAGGACACAGCTGGACACAGCGGGGACACAGAGGGGACTCAGCAGGGGACATAGTGGGAAAAAAGCGGGACACCACGGGACACAGTAGGACACAGCGGGACACAGCGGGGACACTGCGGGACACAGCCAGGGGACACAGCGGTGGACAGCAGGGGACAGAGAAGGGACACAGCAGGACACAGAGGGGACACAGCTGGACACAGAAGGGTACACAGCGGGACACAGCGGACACACAGCGGCGACAGAGCTAACCACAGAGGGACACAGAAGGGACAGAGCGTGACACAGGTGTACACTGAGGGAGACAGAGCGAGGACACAGCCGGACACAGCGAAACACAGCGTGACACAGTGAGGACACAGCAGGGGACACAGCGGGACACATCGGGGGACACAGCGGGACACAGCGGGGTTCACAGCAGGGACAAAGCGGGACACAGCGGGGGACACAGCGAGGACACAGCAGGACACAGCGGTGACAAAGCGGGACACAGCGGGGCACACAGCGAGGACACAGCGGGACACAGCGGTGACACAGCGAGAAACACAGCGGGGGACACAGCGGGACACAGTGGGGAACAAAGAGAGGACACAGCGGGAAACAGAGGGACACAGCGTCGACAGAGCGGGGACAGAGCGGGACACAGCGGTGACACAGCGGGACTCAGCGGGGTACACTGCGGGACCCAGCGGGGACACAGCAACGACACAGCGGGGGACACAGCGGAACACAGCGGGACACAGCGGGACACAGCGGGGGACACAGCAAGGGACACAGCGGGGGACACAGCGGGGGACACAGTGGGGAACACAGAGAGGACACAGCAGGACCAAGCTGG
>NW_012295605.1:0-5102 GCF_000151885.1 Dipodomys ordii
TCACCGCTTTGTCCCGCTGGGTCGATGCAGTGTTCCCTCTGTGTCCTGCTGTGTCACACTGTGTCCCATGGTGTCCCGCTTTTTCCCCCGCTGTTTCCCCCGCTGAGTCCCCTTTGTGTCCCCACTGTGTCCCGCTGTGTCCCGCTGTGTCCTAGCTGTGTCCCCCGCTGTGTCCCGCTGTGTCCTTGCTGTGTCCCCCGCTGTCTCCCGCTCTGTCCCCCGCAGTGTCTCACCCTTTATCCCTTCTGTGTCCCACTCTGTCCCGCTGTGTCCCGCTGCGCCCACACTGTGTCCCGTTGTGTCCACAACTGTGTATCCCGCTGTGACCCCGCTGAGTCCCCGCTGTGTCCCCGCTGTGTCCCCCGCTGTCTCCCACTCTGTCCCCCGCTATGTCTCACGCTTTGTCCCCGCTGTGTCCCACTGTGTCCCGCTGTGTCCCCCTCTGCCCACACTGTGTCCCGTTGTGTCCACAGCTGTGTACCACGCTGTGTAACGCTGTGTCCCCGCTGTATCTACGCTGTTCCTCGCTGTGTCCCGCTGTGTCCCCCGCTGTGTCCCCCGCTGTGTCCTCGCTGTGTCCCCAGCTGTGTCCCACTTTGTCCTAGCTGCGTCCCCGCTGGGTCCCGCTGTGTCCCCCGCTGTGTCCCACTGTGTTCCGCTGTCTCCCGCTCTGTCCCTCGCTGTGTCTCACGATTTGTCCTTGCTTTGTCCCACTGTGTCCCGCTGTGTCCCGCTGTGTCCCCACTGTGTCCCGCTGTGTCCCGCTGTGTCCCCACTGTGTCCCGTGGTGTCCACAGCTGTGTAACACGCTGTGTAATGCTGTGTACCCGCTGTATCGACGCTGTGTCCCGCTGGGTCCCGCTGTGTCCTCACTGTGTTCCCCGCTGTGTCCCGCTGTGTACCCCTCTGTGTCCCCTGCTGTGTCCCGCATTGTCCCGCTGTGTACTGCTGTGTCGCCTGCTGAGTCCCGCTGTGTCCCCACTGTGTCCCAATGTGTCCTCGCTGTGTCCCCCGCTGTGTCCCACTGTGTCACAACTGTGTCCCCCGCTGTGTCCCGCTGTGTCCTGCTGTCTCCCCCTCTGTGTCCGCCGCTGTGTCCCTCTGTGTCCCCCTCTTTGTCACCGCTGTGTCCCGTTTTGTCCTCGCTGTGTCCCCCTTTGTCTCCCGCTCTGTCCCCCGCTGTGTCTCACGCTTTCTCCCCGCTGTGTCCAACTGTGTCCCGCTGTGTCCCGCTGTGTCACACTGTGTCCCATGGTGTCCTGGTTTGTCCCCAGCTGTGTCCCCCACTGAGTCCCCTCGGTGCCCTGCTGTGTCCTCGCTGTGTGCCCCGCTGTCTCCCACTTTGTCCCACGCTGTGTCCCACTGTGTCCTCGCTGTGTCCTCCGCTGTGTCCCGCTATGTCCCCGCTGTGTCCCAAGCTGTGTCCCGCTGTGTCCCGCTGTGTACCCAGCTGTGTCCTCCTATGTTCCAGCAGTGTCCCCGCTGTGTCCCCGCTGTGTCCTGCTGTGTCCTCGATGTGTCCCCCGCTGTGTTCCGTTGTGTCCCCAGCTGTGTACCCCGCTGTGTCCCGCTGTGTCCCCGTTGTATCGACGCTGTGTCCCGCTGTGTCCCGCTGTGTCCCGCTTTGTCCCCCGCTGTGTCCCCCGCTGAGTCCCCTCTGTGTCCCCGCTGTGTCCCGCTCTGTCCTCCCTGTGTCCCCCGCTGTGTCCCGCTGTGTCCTGCTGTGTCCCCCTGTGTCCTCTGCTGTGTCCCACGCTGTGTCCCGCTGTGTCCCGCTGTGTCCCCCGCTGTTTCCCGCTGTGTCCACTGCTGTGTCCCCGCTGTGTCCCACTTTTTCCCCCGCTGTGTCCCGCTGTGTCCTCGCTGTGTCTTCCGCTGTGTCTCGCTGTGTCCTCGCTGTGTCCCCAGTTTTGTCCCACTGTGTCCCGCTGTGTCCCTGCTGTGACCCTCAGTGTCCCAGAGTGTCTCCGCTGTGGCCCCTCTGTGTCCCGCTGTGTCCCGCTCTGTCCCTGCTGTGTCCTGCTGTGTCATGCTGTGTCCCCACTTTGTGCCCGCTGTGTCCCGCTGTGTACTCCGTTGTGTCAGGCTGTGTCCCCCGCTTTGTCCCACTGTGTCCCCGCAGTGTCGCCACTGTGTCCCGCTGTGTCACACTGTGTCCCATGGTGTCCTGCTTTGTCCCCAGCTGTGTCCCCCGCTGAGTACACTCGGTGTCCTGCTGTGTCTTTGCTGTGTGCCCCGCTTTCTCCCACTTTGTCCCATGCTGTGTCCCACTGTGTCATCGCTGTGTCCCCCGCTGTGTCCCGCTGTGTCCCCCACTCTGTCCCGCTGTTTCCCGCTGTGTCCCCCGCTGTGTCCCGCTGTGTCCCCACAGGGTCACCGCTGTTTCGCGCTGTGTCCCGCTGTGTTCAGTGGTGTCCCGCTTTGTCCCCCGCTGTTTCCCCAGCTGAGTCCCCGCTGTGTCCCGCTGTGTCCTTGCTGTGTTCCCTGCTGTGTCCCCTGCTGTTTCCCGCTGTGTCTTGGCTGTGTCCCGCTCTTTCTCCCCCTTGTCCCCGCTGTGTCCCGCTCTGTCACGTGGTGTCCCGCTTTGTCCCCCGCTGTGTCCCCCGCTGAGTCCCCGCTGTGTTCCCGCTGTGTCCCGCTGTGTACTGCTGTGTCCCCCGCTGAGTACCGCTGTGTCCCCGCTGTGTCCCCGCTGTGTCCCAATGGGTCCCGGCTGTGTCCCGCTGTGTCTACTGCTGTGTTCCTGCTCTGTCCCGCTGTGTCCCGCTGTGTCCCCCTGTGTCCTCACTGTGTCCCATGCTGTGTTCCGCTGAGTCCTTGCTGTGTCCTCCGATGTGCCCCGTTGTGTCCCCAACTGTGTACCCCGCTGTGGCCCACTCTGTCCCCGCTGTATCGACCCTGTGTCCCGCTGGGTTCTGCTGTGTCCTCGCTGTGTCCACCGCTGCGTCCCGCTGTGTCCCCCGCTCTGTCCCGCTTTGTCCACCCCTGTGTCCCGCTGTTTCCCCCGCTGTGTCCCGCTGTGTCCTCGCTGTGTCCCCCGCTGTCTCCCGCTCTGTCCCCCGCTGTGTCTCATGCTTTGTCCCCGCTGTGTCCCACTGTGTTCTGCTGTGTCCCGCTGTGCCCCCACTGTGTCCCGTTGTGTCCACAGCTGTGTACCCCACTGTGTAACGCTGTGTCCCCGCTGTATCGACGCTGTGTCCCTCTGTGTCCTGCTGTGTCCTCGCTGTGTTCCCCGCTGTGTCTCGCAGTGTCCCTCGATGTGTCCCCCGCTGTGTCCTCGCTGTGTCCCCTGCTGTGTCCCGCTGTGTCCTTGCTGTGTCCCCCGCTGTGTCCCGCTGTGTCCCCGCAGGGTCACCGCTGTTTCCCGCTGTGTCCCGTGGTGTCCCGCTTTGTCCCCCGCTGTGTTCCCCACTGAGTCCCCGCTGTGTCCCCGCTGTGTCCCGCTCTGTCCTCCCTGTGTCCCCCGCTGTGTCCCTCTGTGTCCCCTGCTGTTTCCCGCTGTGTCTACTGCTGTGTTCCTGCTGTGTCCCGCTGTGTCCCGCTGTGTCCCCCTGTGTCCTCACTGTGTCCCACGCTGTGTTCCGCTGAGTCCTTGCTGTGTCCCCCGATGTGCCCCGTTGTGTCCCCAGCTGTGTACCCCGCTGTGGCCCACTCTGTCCCCGCTGTATCGACGCTGTGTCCCGCTGGGTCCCGCTGTGTCCTTGCTGTGTCCACCGCTGTGTCCCGCTGTGTCCACCACTGTGTCCCGCTGTGTCCGCGCTCTGTCCCGCTGTGTCCACCCCTGTGTCCCGCTGTTTCCTCCACTGTGTCCTGCTGTGTCCCCTGCTCTGTCCCCCTGTGTCCACCGCTGTGTCCCGCTGTTTCCCCTGCTATGTCTCGCTGTGTCATCGCTGTGTCCCCCGCTGTCTCACTCTCTGTCCCCCACTGTGTCTCACGCTTTGCCCCGCTGTGTCCCGCTGTGTCCCGCTCTGTCCCTGCTGTGTCCCGCTGTGCCCTGCTGTGTCCTAGCTGTGTCCCCCGCTGTGTCCCGCTGTGACCCCACTGTGTCGCGTAGTGTCCACATATGTGTACCACGCTGTGTAAGGCTGTATCCCAGCTGTATCGACACTGTGTCCCGCTGGGTCCCGCTGGGTCCTCGCTGGGTCCACTGCTGTGTCCCGCTGTTTCCACCGCTGTGTCCCGCTGTGTCCCCCGCTCTCTCCCCCTGTGTCCACCACTGTGTCCCGCTGTTTCCCCCGCTGTGTCCCGCTGTGTCCTCGCTGTGTCCCCCGCTGTCTCCCGCTCTGTACCCCGCTGTGTCTCACGCTTTGTCCCCGCAGTGTCCCACTGTGTTCCGCTGTGTCCCGCTGTGCCCCCACTGTGTCCCGTTGTGTCCACAGCTGTGTACCACGCTGTGTAACGCTGTATCCCCGCTGTATCGATGCTGTGTCCCGCTGTGTCCCTCAGTGTCCCCCGCTGTGTCCCCCGCTGTGTCCTCGCTGTGTTCCCCGCTGTGTCCTCTGTGTCCTCGCTGAGTCCCCCGCTGGGTCCCGCTGTGTCCCCCGCTGTGTCCCGCTGTGTCCCGCTCTGTCCCTGCTGTGTCCCGCTGTGTCCTGCTGTGTCCCCTGCTGTCTCCCGCTCTGTCCCCTGCTACGTCTCACGATTTGTCCTCGCTGTGTCCCACTGTGTCCCGCTCTGCCCCCACTGTGTCCCGTTGTGTCCACAGATGTGAACCACGCTTTGTAACGCTGTATCCCCGCTGTATCGACGCTGTGTCCCGCTGGGTCCCGCTGTGTCCTCGCTGTGTTCCCCGCTGTGTCCCGCAGTGTCCCCCGCTGTGTCCCCCGCTGTGTCCTCGCTGTATCCCCCACTGTGTCCCGCTGTGTCCTCGCTGGGTCCTCCGCTGTGTCCCGCTGTGTCCCCCGCTGTGTCCCGCTGTGTCCCGCTCTGTCCCTGCTGTGTCTCGCTGTGTACTGCTGTGTCCTCGCTGTGTCCCCCGCTGTCTCCCGCTCTGTCCCCCGCTGTGTCTCACGATTTGTCCTCGCTGTGTCCCACTGTGTCCCGCTCTGTCCCGCTTTGCCCCCACTGTGTCCCGTTGTGTCCACAGATGTGTACCACGTTGA
>NW_012295606.1:0-5102 GCF_000151885.1 Dipodomys ordii
CCTGCTGTGTCTCTCTCTGTGTTCCCCACTGTGTCCCGCTGTGTCCCCCGCTGTGTCACTCGCTGTGTCCCCCGCTGTGTACCGATGTGTCCGGCTGTGTCCTCCGCTGTGTCCTTGCTGTGTCCCCGCTGGGTCCCGCTGGGTCCCACAGTGTCCCCCGCTGAGTCCCGTTGTGTCACCGCTGTGTCCCGCTGTGTCCCTGCTCTATCGACGCTGTGTCCCGCTGGGTCCTGCTGTGTCTCTCTCTGTGTTCCCCACTGTGTCCCGCTGTGTCCCCCGCTGTGTCACTCGCTGTGTCCCCCGCTGTGTCCCGATGTGTCCGGCTGTGTCCTCCGCTGTGTCCTTGCTGTGTCCCCGCTGGGTCCCGCTGGGTCCCACAGTGTCCCCCGCTGAGTCCCGTTGTGTCACCGCTGTGTCCCGCTGTGTCCCTGCTCTATCGACGCTGTGTCCCGCTGTGTCCTCTCTTTGTTCCCCGCTGTGTCCCGCTGTGTTCCCCGCTGTGTCTCTCGCTGTGTCCCGCTGTGTCCCCGGCTGTGTCCGGCTGTGTCCCGCTGTGTCCCCCGCTGTGTCCTTGCTGTGTCCCCGCTGTGTCCCGCTGTGTCCCGCAGTGTCCCCAGCTGTGTCCCGCTGTGTCACTGCTGTGTCCCGCTTTGTCCTCGCTGTGTCCCCCGCTGTGTCCCGCTTTGTGCCTGCTGTGTACCCCGCTGTGTCCCTCTGTGTCCCCCGCTGTGTCCCGCTGTGTCCCCGCTGTGTCCCTGCTGTGTCCGGCTGTGTCCCCCGCTGTGTCCCGCTGGGTCCCGCTGTGTCCCCCGCTGTGTACCGCTGTGTCCCCGCAGGTTCACCGCTGTTTCACGCTGTGTCCTGCTGTGTTCCGTGGTGTCCCGCTTTGTCCCCCGCTGTGTCCCGCTGTGTCCACTGCTGGGTCCCTGCTGGGTCCCGCTGGGTCTCGCTGTTTCCCGCTGTCTTCGCATTGTCCCATGCTGTGTTCCGCTGTGTCCTCCCTGTGTCCCCCGCTGTGTCCTGCTGTGTCCCGCAGTGTCCCCCCTGTGTCCCGCTGTGTCCCGCTCTTTCTCCGCTGTGTCCCCGCTGTGTGCCCAGTGTGTCCCGCTGTGTACCCCGCTGTGTCTAGCTGTGTCACTGCTGTGTCCCCCTGTGTACTGCTGTGTCCCCCGCTGAATCCCGCTGTGTCCCCGCTGTGTCCCAATGTGTCCTCGCTGTATCCCCCCCTGTGTCCCTCTGTGTCCCCCTGTGTCCCCCGCTGTGTCCAGCTGAGTCCCTCTGTGTCCCCTGCTGTGTCCCCCGCTCTGTCCCACTGTGTCCCCCTCTGTGTCCCGCTGTGTCCCGCTGTGTACTGCAGTGTCCCCCGCTGAGTCCCGCTGTGTCCCCGCTGTGTCCCAATGTGTCTTCCCTGTGTCCCCCGCTGTGTCCCCCTCTGTCCCCCGCTGTGTCCCGCTGTGTCAACGGCTGTGTCCACATTGTGTCCCGCTGTTTCCCCCGCTGTGTCCCGCTGTGTCCTCACTGTGTCCCGCTGTGTCCTCGCTGTGTCCACCGTGTGTCCCACTGTGTGCCCCGCTGTGTCCCCCGTGAGTCCCGCTGTGTACCCCGCTGTGTCCCGCTGTGTCACGCTTTGTCCCGCTCTTTCCCCACTGTGTTCCGCTGTGTCCCGGCTGTGTCCCGGCTGTGTGCCCGCTGTGTAATCTGCTGTGTCTCGCTTTGTACCCGTTGTGTCTCGCTGTGTCCCCCGCTCTGTCCCCCGCTGTGTCCCGCCTTGTCCCCCTCTGTCCCCCTCTGTGTCCCGCTGTGTCCTGCTGTGTCCCTCGCTGTGTCCCGCTGTATCCACGCAGTGTCCCCGCTGTATCCCACTGTGTCCCGCTGTGTTCTGTGTTGTCCCGTTTAGTGTCCCCACTGTGTCCCCACTGTGTCCCCACTGTGTCCCCGCTGTGTCCCGCTGTGTCCTCGCTGTGTCCCCTGCTGTGTCCTGCTCTGTTCCCCGCTGTGTCGCCCACTTTGTCCCCACTGTGCCCCTCTGTGTCCCGCTGTGTACCGCTGTGTCCCGCTGTGTCCTGCTGTGTCCCCCACTGAGTCCCGCTGTGTACCCGCTGTGTCCCAATGTATCCTCGCTGTGTCCCCCGCTGTGTCCCGCTGTGTCCTGCTGTGTCCCTCTGTGGCCCCTGCTGTATCCCCTGCTCTGTCCCACTGTGTCCCTGCTGTATCCTTACTGTGTCCCCGCTGTGTCCCGCTGGATTCCGCTGTGTCCCCCGCTGTGTCCCGCTTTGTCCCCCCTGTGTCCCCCGCTGTGTTCCGCTCTGTCCCCTGCTGTGTCTCCACTGTTTCCCGCTGTGTCCCGCTGTGTCCTGCTGTGATCCTGCTGAGTCCCGCTGTGTCACCGCTGTGTCCCGCTGTGTCCTCGCTGTGTCCCCTGCTGTGTCCTGCTCTGTTCCCTGCTGTGTCTCCCACTTTGTCCCCATTGTGCTCCGCTGTGTCCCGCTGTGTCCCGATGTGTCCCGCTATGTCCCCCACTGTGTCCCGTTGTGTCCCCAGCTGTGTACCCCGCTGTGTCCTGCTGTGTCCCCGCTGTATCGATGCTGTGTCCCGCTGGGTCCCACTGTGTCCTCTCTGTGTACCCCGCTGTGTCCCACTGTGTCCCCTGCTGTGTCCCTCACTGTGTCCCGCTGTGTCCTCCCTGTGTCCCCTGCTGTGTCCTGCTGTGTCCCCCGCTGTGTCCTGCTGTGTCCCCTGCTGTGTCACACGCTGTGTCCCTGTTGTGCCCCGTTGTGCCCCGCTGTGTCCCGCTGTGACCTGCTGTGTCCCCCGCTGAGTCCCGCTGTGTACCCGCTGTGTCCCAATGTGTCCTCGCTGTGTCCCCTGCTGTGTCCCGCTGTGTCCTCGCTGTGTCCCCCGCTGTGTCCTGCTGTGTCCCTCTGTGGCCCCTGCTGTATCCCCTGCTCTGTCCCACTGTGTCACCCGCTGTGTCCCGGCTGAGTCCCCTCTGTGTCCCGCTGTATTCCACTGTGTCCCCCACTGTGTCCTGCATTGTCCACCCTGTGTCCCCCGCTGTGTCCCGCTGTGTCCCCCGCTGTGTCCCGCTGTGTCCACGTTGTCCCCTGGTGGGTCCCCGCTGTCCCCTTCTGTGTCCCCGCTGTACCCGCTGTGTCCCGCTGTGTCCCTCTGTGTTCCCCACTGTGTCCCTCTGTATTCCCCGCTGTGTCCCGCTGTGTCCCACGCTGTGTCCCGCTGTGTCCCCTGCTGTGTCCCTGCTGTGTCCCGCTGTGTCCCGCTGTGACCCTGCTGAGTCCTGCTGTTTCCCCGCTGTGTCCCGCTTTGTCGTCGCTGTGTCCCCCGCTGTGTCCCACTATGTCCCCCGCTGTGTCCCGCTGTGTCCCGCTGTGTCCCTGCTGTGTCCCGCTTTGTCCCCCGCTTTGTCCCTGCTGTGTCCCGCTGTGTACTCACTGTGTCCCCCGTGTGTCCCGCTGTGTACCCGGTTGTGTCCCTCTGTGTCCCGCTCTGTCCCCACTGTGTCCCGATGTGTCCCGCTGTGTCCCCGCTGTGTGCCCACTGTGTCCTGCTGTGTACCCCACTGTGTCCAGCGGTGTCACCGCTGTGTCCCGCTCTGTCCTTTCTCTGTCCCCCGCTGTCACCTGCTCTGTCCCCCGCTGTGTCCCACTATGTCCCCTGCTTTGTGCCGCTGTTACCCCACAGTGTCCCCGCTGTGTCCTGTTGTGTCACATTGTGTCCCGTGGTGTTCCACTTTGTCCCCTCCTGTATCCCCCGCTGAGTGCCGCTTTGTCCCCGTTGTGTCCCGCTGTGTCCCCCGCTCTGTCCCCTGCTGTGTTCCGCTGTGTCCACCTCTGTGTCCCGCTGTGTTCCCCTGTATTCCGTGGTGTCCCGTTTGTCACCCGCTGTGTCCCCTGCTGAGTCCCCGCTTTGTCCCCGCTGTGACCCCCTGTGTCCCGCTGTGTCCCGCTGTGTCCCGCTATGGTCCCCACTGTGTCCCGTTGTGTCCCCAGCTATGTACCCCGCTGTGTCCCCGCTGTATCGACGCTGTGTCCGCTGGGTCCCGCTGTGTACTGCTGTGTCCCACGCTGAGTCCCGCTGTGTCCCCACTGTGTCCCAATGTGTCCTCACTGTGTCCCCCGCTGTGTCCCGCTCTGTCAACCCTGTGTCCCCCGCTGTGTCCCGCTCTGTCCCTCTGTTTCCCCTGCTGTGTCCCCTGCTCTGTCCCACTGTGTCCCCCGCTGTGTCCCTGCTGTGTCCCCGCTCTGTCCCACTGTGTCCCGCTGTGTCTCCCGCTGATTCCCGCTGTGTCCCAGATGTGTCCCGCTGAGTCCTCGCTGTGTCCCCTGCTGTATCCCGCTTTGTTCCCCCTGTGTCGCCTGCTGTGTCCCACTGTGTCCCCCGCTGTGTCCCGCTGTGTCCCCTGCTGTGTCCCCGAGGTGTCCCGCTGTGTCCCGCTGTGTCCCGCTGTGACCGTGTTGAGTCCCGCTGTGTCCCCGCTGTGTCCCGCTTTGTCATCGCTGTGTCCCCCGTTGTGTCCCGCATTGTCCCCCCGTGTCCCCCACTGTGTCCCGATTGTCCCCCTCTGTGTCCCGCTGTGTCCCCTGCTGTGTCCCAACTGTGTCCTGCTGTGTTCCACTGTGTCACGCTGTGTCCTCACTGTGCCTCCCCCAGTGTCCCGCAGTGTCCCCCCTGTGTCCCCCGCTGTGTCCCGCTGGGTCCCTCTGTGTCCCCTGCTGTGTACCCTGCTCTGTCCCACTGTGTCCCCCGCTGTGTCCCGCTGTGTCCCGCTGTGTAATGCTGTGTCCTGCTGTGTCCCCCACTGAGTCCAGCTGTGTCCTCTCTGTGTCCCAATTTGTCCTCGCTGTGTCCCCCGCTGTGTACCTCTGGGTCCCTCTGTGTCCCCTGCTGTGTACCCTGCTCTGTCCCACTGTGTCCCCCGCTGTGTCCCGCTGTGTAATGCTGTGTCCTGCTGTGTCCCCCACTGAGTCCAGCTGTGTCCCCTCTGTGTCCCAATTTGTCCTCGCTGTGTCCCCCGCTGTGTCCCGCTGGGTCCCTCTGTGTCCCCTGCTGTGAAACCTGCTCTGTCCAACTGTGTCCCCCGCCTG
>NW_012295607.1:0-3470 GCF_000151885.1 Dipodomys ordii
GCTGTGTCCTTGCTGTGTCCCTGCTGTGTCCCCACTGTGTCCCCGCTGTGTCCCGCTGTGTCTGCTGTAACCCCCACTGTGTCCCCCACTTTGTCCCCACTGTGTCCCCACTCGGTCCCACTGGGTCCCTGCTGTGTCCCCGCTGTGTCCCGCTGTGTCCCGCTTAGTCCCGCTGTGTCCTCGCTGTATCCCCTGCTCGGTCCTGCTGTGTCCCGCTGTGTCCCCCGCTTTGTCCCGCTGTGTCACCGCAGTGTCCCCGCTGTGTAGCACTGTGTCCCGTGGTGTCCCACTTTGATCCCCGCTGTGTCCCCCACTGAGGTCCCTCTGTGTACCCACTATGTCCCGCTGTGTCCTCGCTGTGTTTCCTTGCTCTGTCCCGCTGTGTCCCCGCTTTGTCCCCCACTGTGTCCCACTGTGTCCCGCTGTGTACCATGCTGTGTCCTGCTATGTTCCCGCAGTGTCCCCGCTGTGTCCCGCTGTGTCCTCGCTGTGTTTCCTCGCTGTGTCCCGCTGTGTCCCCGCTTTGTCCCCCGCTGTGTCCCACTGTGTCCCGCTGTGTACCCTGCTGTGTCCTGCTATGCTCCCGCAGTGTCCCGCTGTGTCCCGCTGTGTCCCGTGGTGTCCAGCTTTGTCCCCCGCTGTGTCCCCCTTGAGTCCCCGCTGTGTCCCCGCTGTGTCCCGCTGTGTCCTCCCTGTGTCCCCCGCTGTGTCCTGCTGTGTCCTATGCTGTGTCCCACTGTGTCTACTGCTGTGTCCCTGCTGTGTCCTGCTGTGTCCCACTGTGTTCCGCTGTGTCCTTGCTGTGTCCCAACTTGTGTCCCGCTGTGTCCTCCCTTTGTCCCCCGCTGCGTCCCGCTGTGTCCCCCGCTGTGTCCCGCTGTGTCCCGCTGTGTACCATGCTGTGTCCTGCTATGTTCCCGCATCCCGCAGTGTCCCCACTGTGTCCCACTGTGCCCTCGCTGTGTTTCCTCGCTGTGTCCCGCTGTGTCCCCGCTTTTTCCTCCGCTGTGTCCCACTGTGTCCCGCTGTGTACCCTGCTGTGTCCTGCTATGTCCCCGCAGTGTCCCCACTGTGTCCCGCTGTGTCCCGTGGTGTCCCGCTTTGTCCCCCGCTGTGTCCCCCGGTGAGTCCCAGCTGTGTCCCCCCTGTGTCCCGCTGTGTCCTCCCTGTATCCCCCGCTGTGTCCCGCTGTGTCCCCCGCTTTGTCCCACTGTGTCTACTGCTGTGTCACTGCTGTGTCCCGCTGTGTCCCGCTGTGTCCCACTGTGTCCTCGCTGTGTCACACGCTGTGTTCCGCTGTGTCCTCGCTGTGTCCCCCGATGTGTCCCTTTGTGTCACCAGGTGTGTACCCGCTGTGTCCCCGCTGTATCGACACTGTGTCCCGCTGGGTCCCGCTGTGTCCTCGCTCTGTTCCCCGCTATGTCCCTCTGTGTACCCCTCTGTGTCCCCCTCTGTGTCCCGCTGTTTCCCCCGCTGTGTCCTGCTGTTTCCCGCCGTGTCCTCCGCTTGTCCCGCTGTGTCCCCTGCTCTGTCCCCCTGTGTCCCCGCTGTGTCCCACTGTGTCCCGCTGTGTCCCGCTGTGTACTCGCTGTGTCCCACGCAGTGTTCCGCTGTGTCCCACGCTGTGGTCCGCTATGGCCTCGCTACGTCCCCCGATGTGTCCCTTTGTGTCCCCAGCTGTGTAACCCGCTGTGTCCCGCTGTGTCCCCGCTGTGTCCTCGCTGTGTTCCCCGCTGTGTCCCGCTGTGTACCCCTCTGTGTCCACCTCTGTGTCCCGCTGTGTCTCCCACTGTGTCCCGCTGTGTCCCGCTGTGTCCCGCTCTGTCCCGCTCTGTCCCCCACTGTATCCCCCACTTTGTCCCCGCTGTTTCCCACTGTGTCCCCGCTGTATCAAAGATGTGTCCCGCTGGGTCTCGCTGTGTCCTCGCTGTGTCCCCGCTGTGTCCCGCTGTGTCTACTGCTTTGTCCCTGCTGTGTCCCGCTGTGTAGTTGCTGTGTCCCACGCAGTGTTCCGCTGTGTCCTCATTGTGTCCCCCGCTGTGTCCCGTTGTGACCCCAGCTGTGTACCCCGCTGTGTCCCGCTATGTCCCCGTTGCATCGATGCTGTGTCCCGCTGGGTCCCATTGTGTCCTTGCTGTTTTCCCCGCTGTGTCCTGCTGTGTACCCCTCTGTGTCCCCCACTGTGTCCCGCTTTGTCCCCTACTGTGTCCCGCTTTGTCCCACTGTGTCCCCCGTTGTGTACCTGCTGTGTCCCGCTGTGTACTGCTGTGTCCCCCACTGAGTCACGCTCTGTCCCCTCTGTGTCCCAATGTGTCCTCACTGTGTCCCCCGCTCTGTCCCGCTGTGTCCCCTATCAGTCCCCCGCTGTGTCCCATGCTGTGTCCCGCTGTGTCCCGCTGTGTCCCCCGCTTTGTCTCGCTGTGTCCCCACAGTGTCACCGCTGTGTTCCGTTGTGTCACACTGGGTCCCGTGGTGTCCTGCTTTGTCCCCCGCTGTGTCCCCCGCTGAGTCCCCTCTATGTCCCCGCTGTGTCCCGCTATGTCCTCGCTGTGTCCCCCGCTGTCTCCCGCTTTGTCCCATGCTGTGTCCCACTGCGTCCTCGCTGTGTTCCCCGCTGTGTCCCGCTGTGTACCCCTCTGTGTCCCCCTCTGTGTCCCGCTGTATCTCCCGCTGTGTCCCACTGTGTCTCGCTCTGTCCCGCTCTGTCCCCCACTGTATCCCCTGCTTTGTCCCCGTTGTGTCCCGCTGTGTCCCCGCTGTATCAAAGCTGTGTCCCGCTGTGTCCCGCTGTGTCCTCGCTGTGTCCCCTCTGTGACCCGCTGTGTCCCACCTGTATCCCCCGCTGTGTCCAGCTGTGTCTTCGCTGTGTCCCCCGCTGGGTCTCTCTGTGTCCCCCGCTGTGTCCCGCTGTGTCCCTGCTGTGTCCCCATTGTGTCCCGCTGTTTCCCCCGCTATGTCCCGCTGTGTCCTTGCTGTGTCCCCCGCTGTGTCCCGCTGTGTCCTGCTGTGTCCCTGCTGGGACACGCTGTGTCCCGCTGTGTCCCCGCTGTGTCCACGCTGTGTCCCGCTGTGTCCCCCGCTATGTCCCGCTGTGTCCCACGCTGTGTCCCGCTGTGTCCCACGCTGTGTCCCCCGCTTGTCCCGCTGTGTCTACTGCTGTGTCCCTGCTGTGTCCCGCTGTGTCCCGCTGTGTCCTCGCTGTGTCCCACGCTGTGTTCCGCTGTGTCCTCGCTATGTCCTCCGATGTGTCCCTTTGTGACCCCAGCTGTGTAACCGGCTGTGTCCTCGCTGTGTTCCCGCTGTGTCCTTGCTGTGTTCCTCGCTGTGTCCTGCTGTGTACCCCTCTGTGTCCCCCTCTGTGTCCCGCTGTGTCTCACGCTGTGTCCCACTGCGTCCCGCTGTGTACTGCTGGTCCCACGCTGAGTCCCGGTGTGTCCCCGCTCTGTCCCGCTGAGTCCCACCTATATCTC
>NW_012295608.1:0-5100 GCF_000151885.1 Dipodomys ordii
GCTTCTACTTCTCGTCCAGCTCTGCTTCTCCAGCTTGTATTTCTGCTTCTTCTGCTGTTTTTTTCTACTTCCCCTCTGCTTCTCTTTTGGCTTCTCCATCTGCTTCATCTGTTTCTGCTGCCTGAATTTCTGGTTCTACTTCTTCTGCTGCTTCTCCTTCTGCTTCTGCTTCTCCTTCAGCATCTGTTTCTGCTTCATCTCAATCGGCTTCTCCTGCTTCTGCTTCTTGTCCTCCTCCTGCTTCTCTTTCTGCTTCTCATTCTGCTTCTGCTTCTCCTTCTGCTTCTGCTTCTCCTCCTTCTCCTACTTCTGTTTCTCCTCCAGCTTCTGCTTCTTCTGCTTCTCCTGCTTCTCCTTCTGCATCTCCTTCTGCTTGTGCTTGTCCTTATGCTTCTTCTTCTGCCTCTGCTTCTCCTTCTCCTTCTTTTGCTTCTGCTTCTTCTGCTTTTCCTGCTTCTCCTTCTACTTCTGCTTCTTCTGCTTCTCCTTCTGCATCTTCTTCTGCTTCTGCTTCTCTTTCTCCTCCTTCTGCTTCTCCTTCTGATTCTCCTTCTGCTTCTTCTTCTTCTGCTTTACCTGCTTCTCTTTCTTCTTCTCCTTCTGCTTCTCCTCTGTATCTCCTTCTCCTTCTTGTTCATCTGCTTTTCCTTCTGCTTCTGCTACAACTGCTACTGCTTCTACTTCTTCTGTTTCTTCTGCTTCTCCTTCTGCTTTTGATTCTCTTTCTGCTTCTCCTTCTCCTTCTGCTTCTCATTCTGCTTCTCCAGATTCTGATTCTTCTGCTTCTCCTGCTTCTCCTTCTGCTTCAGGTTCTGCTTCTGCTTCTTCGGATTCTTATGCTTCTGCTTCTCCTGCTTCTGCTTCTTCTGCTTCCCCTCCTTCTCTTTCTGCTTCTCCTTCTGCTTCTGCTTCTTGTCCTTCTGCTGTTTCTTCTGCTTGTTCTTCTCCTGTTTCTGCATCTCCTGCTTCTCCTTCTGCTTTTCTTTCTGCTTCTCTTTCTGCTTCTCCTTCTGTTTCTCCTTCTCCTTCTCCTTCTCGTTCTTCTGCTTTTCCTTCTGCTTCTCCTTCTGCTTCTACATCTTCTGCTACTGCCTCTGCTTTTTCTGTTTCTTGTGCTTCTCCTTATGCTTCTCCTTCTGCTTTTGCTTCTCTTTCTGCTTCTGCTTCTCCTTCTGCTTCTCCAAATTCTGCTTCTTCTGCTTCTCCTGTATCTCCTTATGCTTCAGGTTCTGCTTCTGTTTCTTCGGCTTCTTCTGCTTCTGCTTCTCCTGCTGCTGCTTCTTCTGCTGCTCCTGCTTCTATTTCTGCTTTTCCTTCTGTTTCTGCTTCTCCTTCTGCTTCTGCTTCTTCTCCTTCTTATGTTTCTTCTGCTTCTGCTTATCCTGCTTCTGCTTCTCCTGCTTCTCGTTGTGCTTCTCTTTCTGCTTCTCTTTCTGCTTCTCTTTCTGCTTCTCCTTCTCCTTCTTCTGCTTCTCCTTTTGCTTCTCCTTCTCCTTCTGCTTCAATTTCTCCTTCTGCTTCTCATTCTGCTTCTGCGTCTTCTGTTTCTTCTGCTTCTCTTGCTTCTGCTTCTCCTGCTTCTCCTACTTCTCGTGCTGCTTCTCCTTCTGCGTCTCTTTCTGCTTCTGCTTATCCTTTTGCTTCTCCTACTCCTAATCCTTCTCTTTCGTCTTCTCCTTATTGTTCTTCTGCTTGTCCTGGTGCTTCTGCTTCTGCTTATTCTAATATTTCTGTTTCTTCTGCTTCTGCTTCAGATTGTGCTTCTTTTGTTTCTCCTTCTGCTTCAGATTCTGCTTCTGCTTCTTCGGCTTCTCCTGTTTCTTCTGCTTCTGCTTCTCCTGATTCTTCTGGTTCTCCTGCTTCTCTTTCTGCTTCTCCTTCTGCTTCTGCTTCTCCTTCTGCTTCTGCTTCTGCTCTTCTCCTTCTTCTGTTTCTTTTGCTTCTGTTTCTTCTTCTTCTTCTTTTTCTTCGGATTCTACTTCTGCTTCTCCTTCTTCTCCTTCTCTTTCTGCTTCTTCTGATTCTCCTGCTTCACCTTCTTGTTCTCCTTCTGTTTCTGCTTCTCTTTCTGCTTCTGCTTCTCCTTCTGCTGCTCCTTCTCCTTCTCCTTCTTCTGCTTCTCTCACTGCTTCTGCTTCTGCTTCTTTTGCTTATTCTTTTTCTTCTGCTTCAGCTTCTCCTGCTTCTGCTTCTTCTCCTTCTACTGCTTCTCCTTATACTTCTCCTTATGCTTCTCCTTATGCTGCTGCTTCTTCTTCTTCTTCTTCTTCGTCTTCTTCTTCTTCTCTTTCTTCTGCTTCTGCTTTTCCTGCTTCTTCTGCTTCTACTGCTTCTCTTTCTGCTTCTTGTCCTTCTCCTGTTTCTTCTCCTTCTGCTTCTCCTGCTTCTGCTTCTTCTGCTTTTCCTGCTTTTCTTTCTGCTTCTCCTTCTGCTTCTGCTCCTTCTCCTTCTTCTGTTTCTTCTTCTTCTGCTTCTCCCGCTTGTGCTTCTTCTGCTTCTCCTGCTTCTCGTTCTGCTTCTCTTCGTCGGCTTCTCTTTCTACTTCTGCTTCTTCTTCTCTTTAGTTCTTCCCCTTCTGCTTCTGCTTCTTCTGCTTCTCCTGCTTCTCCTTCTGCATCTCCTTCTGCTTGTGATTTTCCTTGTGCTTCTTCTGCTGCTTCTGCTTCTCCTTCTCCTTCTTCTGCTTCTCCGTCTGCTTCTGCTTCTTCTGCTTTTCATGATTCTCCTTCTGCTTTTCCTTCTATTTCTCCTCGTTCTTCTGCTATTCCTTCTGCTTCTCTTTCTGGTTCTGCATCTTTAGCTTCTTCTGCTACTGATTCTGCTTCTTCTGTTTCTTCTGCTTCTCCTTCTGCTTTTGCTTCTCTTTCTGCTTCTGCTTCTCCTTCTGGTTCTCCTTCTTCTTCTCCAGATTCTGCTTCTCCTGCTTCTCCTTCTGCTTTAGGTTCTGCTTTTGCTTCTTCGGCTTCTTCTGCTTCTTTTTCTGCTTCTCCTTCTGTTTCTGCTTCTCTTTCTGCTTCTGCTTCTTCTCCTTCTTCTATTTCTTCTGATTCTGCTTCTCCTGCTTCTGCTTCTCCTGCTTCTCCTTCTGTTTCTCTTTATGCTTCTCCTTCTGCTTCTCCTTCTTCTGCTTCTACTACTGCTTCTGCTTCTCCTTCTGCATCTTCTTCAGTTTCAATTTCTCCTCCTTCTTCTTTTCATTCTGCTTCTGCTTCTCCTGCTTCTGCTTCTACTGCTTCTCCTGCTTCTCCTTCTCATTCACCTTCTCATTCTGCTTCTGCTTATCCTTCTGTTTCTCCTACTCCTAATCCTTCTCTTTCTCCTTCTTCTTCTTCTTCTTCTTCTGCTTCTCCTGCTGCTTCTTCTTCTGCTTCTTCTGCTTTTTCTGTTTCTTCTTCTTCTTCTGCTTCAGCTTCCGCTTCTTCTGCTTCTCCTTTTGCTTCTGCTTCTCCGTCTGCTTCTGCTTCTGCTCTTCTCCTTCTTCTGTTTCTTCTGCTTCTGCTTCTCCTGCTTCTTCTTCTTCTGCTTCTCCTACTTCTCCTTCTGCTTCTCCGTCTCATTCTCCTTCTCCTTCAATTTCTCCTTCTTGTGCTTCTCATTCTGCTTCTGCTTCTGCTTCTCCTACTTCTGCTTCTTCTGTTTCTCCTTCTGCTTCTCCTTCTGCTACTCTTTCTGCTTCTGATTCTCCTTCTGCTCCTCTTACTCCTAATCCTTCTCTTTCTCCTTCTTCTTCTTCGTTTCTCGTTCGCTTCGCTTCTCTCCTGTTCGTTTCTTCGCTTCGCTTTCAGCTTCGCTGCTTCTGCTTGTCCTTCTGCTTCAGATCTCCTTCTGCTTCTTGGGCTTCTCTGTTTCTTCTGCTCTGCTTCTCCTGCTACTGCTTCTTCTGCTTCTCTGCTTCTCTTTCTGTTTCTCCTTCTGCTCCTTCTCTTTCTTCTGTTTCTTCTTCTTCTGCTTCTCCTGCTTCTGCTTCTTCTGCTTCTCCTGCTTGTCCTTCTCCTTCTGCTTCTCCTTCTCCTTCTTCTCCTTCTCTTTCTGCTTCTGCTTCTTCTGATTCTCCAACTTCTCCTTCTTCTTCTCCTTCTGTTTCTGCTTCTCTTTCTGCTTCTGCATCTCCTTCTGCTTCACATTCTGGTGCTCTTTCTCCTTCTTCTGTTTCTCCATCTGCTTCTGCATCTTATGCTTCTTTATTTCTTCTATTTCTGCTTCTCCTGCTTCTGCTTCTTCTGCTTCTACTGCTTCGTCTTCTGCTTCTGCTTCTTCTGCTTCTACTTCTCTTTGTGCTTCTGCTTCTCCTGCTTGTTTTTCTGCTTCTTCTGCTGCTTCTCCTTCTGCTGCTTCTTCTACTTCTTCTTCTCCTTCTCTTTTTGCTTCGCCTTCTGCTTCTGCTTCTGCTTCTTCTGTTTCTCCTGCCTGAATTTCTAATTCTACTTCTTCTGTTGCTTCTCCTTCTGCTTCTGCTTCTACTTCTGATTCTGATTCTGCTTCTTCTGCTTCTTCTCTTTCGGCTTCTCCTGCTTCTGCTTCTTGTGCTTCTCCTGCTTCTCTTTCTGCTTCTCATTCCGCTTCTGCTTCTCCTTCTACTTCTGTTTCTCCTCCTTTTCCTTCTCCTACTTCTGCTTCTCCTTCATCTTCTGCTTCTTCTGCTTCTCCTTCTGCATCTCCTTCTGCTTGTCCTTGGCCTTATGCTTCTTCTTCTGCCTCTGCTTCTCCTTCTCCTTCTTTTGCTTCTCCTTTTGCTTCTGCTTCTTCTGCTTTTCCTGCTTCTCCTTCTGCTTCTGCTTCTTCTGCTTTTCCTTCTGCATATTTTTCTGCTTCTGCTTCTCCTTCTCCTTCTTCTGCTTCTCCTTCTTATTCTTCTTCTGCTTCTTCTTCTTCTGCTTTACCTGCTTCTCTTTCTCCTTCTCCTTCTGCTTCTCCTTGTGTTTCTCCTTCTCCTTCTTGTTCTTCTGCTTTTCCTTCTGCTTCTCGTTCTGCTTCTGCTACAACTGCTACTGCTTCTACTTCTTCTGTTTCTTCTGCTTCTCCTTCTGCTTTTGATTCTCTTTCTGCTTCTGCTTCTCCTTCTGATTCTCATTCTGCTTCTCATTTCTTCTCCAGATCTGA
>NW_012295609.1:0-5099 GCF_000151885.1 Dipodomys ordii
GCTTATTCTACTATTTCTGTTTCTCTGCTTCTGCTTCAGATTGTGCTTCTTCTGTTTCTCATTCTGCTTCAGATTCTGCTTCTGCTTCTTCGGCTTCTCCTGTTTCTTCTGCTTCTGCTTCTCCTGCTTCTTCTGCTTCTCCTGCTTCTCTTTCTGCTTCTCCTTCTGCTTCTGCTTCTCCTTCTGCTTCTGCTCTTCTCCTTCTTCTGTTTCTTTTGCTTCTGTTTCTTCTGCTTCTTCTTCTTCTGTTTCTTCGGATTCTACTTCTGCTTCTCCTTCTTCTCCTTCTCTTTCTGCTTCTTCTGATTCTCCTGCTTCTCCTTCTTGTTCTCCTTCTGTTTCTGCTTCTCTTTCTGCTTCTGCTTCTCCTTCTGCTGCTCCTTCTCCTTCTCCTTCTTCTGCTTCTCTCACTGCTTCTGCTTCTGCTTCTTTTGCTTATTCTTTTTCTTCTGCTTCAGCTTCTCCTGCTTCTGCTTCTTCTCCTTCTACTGCTTCTCCTTATACTTCTCCTTATGCTTCTCCTTATGCTTCTCCTTATGCTGCTGCTTCTTTTTCTTCTTCTTCTTCGTCTTCTTCTTCTTCTCTTTCTTCGGCTTCTGCTTTTCCTGTCTCTTCTCCTTCTGCTGCTTCTCTTTCTGCTTCTTGTCCTTCTCCTGTTTCTTCTCCTTCTGCTTCTCCTGCTTCTGCTTATTCTGCTTTTCCTGGTTCTCTTTCTGCTTCTCCTTCTGCTTCTCCTTCTGGTTCTGCTCCTTCTCCTTCTTCTGTTTCTTCTACTTCTGCTCCTCCCGCTTGTGCTTCTTCTGCTTCTCCTGCTTCTCGTTCAGCTTCTCTTCGTCGGCTTCACTTTCTATTTCTGCTTCTGCTTCTTCTGACTCTGATTCTTCTCCTTCTTCTTCTCCTTTTGCTTCTGCTTCTTCTGCATTTCCCGCTTCTCCTTCTGCATCTCCTTCTGCTTGTGCTTTTCCTTCTACTTCTTCTTCTGCTCCGGCTTCTCCTTCTCCTTCTTCTGCTTCTCCGTCTGCTTCTGTTTCTTCTGCTTTTCCTGCTTCTCCATCTGCTTCTCCTTCTATTTCTCCTTCTCGTTCTTCTGCTATTCCTTCTGCTTCTCTTTCTGCTTCTGCATCTTCAGCTTCTTCTGCTACTGATTCTGCTTCTTCTGTTTCTTCTGCTTCTCCTTCTGCTTTTGTTTCTCTTTCTGCATCTGCTTCTCCTTCTGGTTCTCCTTCTTCTTCTCCAGATTCTGCTTCTCTGGCTTCTCCTGCTTCTCCTTCTGCTTTAGGTTCTGCTTTTGCTTCTTCGGCTTCTTCTGCTTCTTTTTCTGCTTCTCCTTCTGTTTCTGCTTCTCTTTCTGCTTCTTCTTCTTCTTCTTCTTCTTCTTCTTCTTCTTCTTCTTCTTCTTCTTCTTCTTCTTCTTCTTCTTCTTCTTCTTCTTCTTCTATTTCTTCTGATTCTGCTTCTCCTGCTTCTGCTTCTCCTGCTTCTCCTTCTGTTTCTGTTTATGATTCTCCTTCTGCTTCTCCTTCTTCTGCTTCTACTACTGCTTCTGCTTCTCCTTCTGCTTCTTCATCTTCTGCTTCTTCTGCTACTGCCTCTGCTTCTTCTGTTTCTTCTGCTTCTCCTTCTGCTTCTCCTTCTGCTTTTGCTTCTCTTTCTGCTTCTGCTTCTCCTTCTGCTTCTCCAGATTCTGCTTCTTCTGCTTCTCCTGTATCTCCTTATGCTTCAGGTTCTGCTTCTGCTTCTTCGGCTTCTTCTGCTTCTGCTTCTCCTGCTGCTGCTTCTTCTGCTGCTCCTGCTTCTATTTCTGCTTTCCCTTCTGTTTCTGCTTCTCCTTCTGCTTCTGCGTCTTCTCCTTCTTATGTTTCTTCTGCTTCTGCTTCACCTGCTTCTGCTTCTCCTGCTTCTCGTTGTGCTTCTCTTTCTGCTTCTCCTTCTCCTTCTCCTTCTTCTGCTTCTCCTTTTGCTTCTCCTGCTCCATCTGCTTCAATTTCTCCTTCTGCTTCTCCTTCTGCTTCTGCGTCTTCTGTTTCTTCTGCTTCTCTTGCTTCTGCTTCTCCTGCTTCTCCTACTTCTCGTGCTGCTTCTCCTTCTGCGTCTCTTTCTGCTTCAGCTTATCCTTTTGCTTCTCCTACTCCTAATCCTTCTCTTTCGCCTTCTCCTTCTTGTTCTTCTGCTTGTCCTGGTGCTTCTGCTTCTGCTTATTCTACTATTTCTGTTTCTTCTGCTTCTGCTTCAGATTGTGCTTCTTCTGTTTCTCCTTCTGCTTCAGATTCTGCTTCTGCTTCTTCGGCTTCTCCTGTTTCTTCTGCTTCTGTTTCTCCTGCTTCTTCTGCTTCTCCTGCTTCTCTTTCTGCTTCTCCTTCTGCTTCTGCTTCTCCTTCTGCTTCTGCTTCTGCTCTTCTCCTTCTTCTGTTTCTTTTGCTTCTGTTTCTTCTGCTTCTTCTTCTTCTGTTTCTTCGGATTCTACTTCTGCTTCTCCTTCTTCTCCTTCTCTTTCTGCTTCTTCTGATTCTCCTGCTTCTCCTTCTTGTTCTCCTTCTGTTTCTGCTTCTCTTTCTGCTTCTTCTTCTCCTTCTGCTGCTCCTTCTCCTTCTCCTTCTTCTGCTTCTCTCACTGCTTCTGCTTCTGCTTCTTTTGCTTATTCTTTTTCTTCTGCTTCAGCTTCTCCTGCTTCTGCTTCTTCTCCTTCTACTGCTTCTCCTTATACTTCTCCTTATG
This sequence comes from Dipodomys ordii, assembly GCF_000151885.1. Taxonomy (NCBI): domain Eukaryota; kingdom Metazoa; phylum Chordata; class Mammalia; order Rodentia; family Heteromyidae; genus Dipodomys; species Dipodomys ordii. The sequence continues at coordinate 2,716 of NW_012295609.1, forward strand.
CTTCTCCTTATGCTTCTCCTTATGCTGCTGCTCCTTCTTCTTCTTCTCTTTCTTCTGCTTCTGCTTTTCCTGCCTCTTTTGCTTCTACTGCTTCTCTTTCTGCTTCTTGTCCTTCTCCTGTTTCTTCTCCTTCTGCTTCTCCTGCTTCTGCTTCTTCTGCTTTTCCTGCTTCTCTTTCTTCTTCTCCTTCTGCTTCTCCTGCTTCTGCTCCTTCTCCTTCTTCTGTTTCTTCTTCTTCTGCTTCTCCCGCTTGTGCTTCTTCTGCTTCTCCTGCTTCTCGTTCAGCTTCTCTTCGTCGGCTTCTCTTTCTATTTCTGCTTCTGCTTCTTCTGATTCTGATTCTTCTCCTTCTTCTTCTCCTTCTGCTTCTGCGTCTTCTGCATTTCCTGCTTCTCTTTCTGCATCTCCTTCTGCTTGTGCTTTTCCTTCTGCTTCTTCTGCTCTGGCTTCTCCTTCTCCTTCTTCTGCTTCTCCGTCTGCTTCTGCTTCTTCTGCTTCTCCTGCTTCTCTTTCTGCTTCTCATTCTGCTTCTGCTTCTACTTCTGCTTCTGGTTCTGCTCTTCTCCTTCTTCTCTTTCTATTGCTTATGTTTCTTCTGCTTCTTCTTCTTTTTTTCTTCTGATTCTACTTCTGCTTCTCCTTCTTCTCCTCTTTCTGCTTCTACTTCTGCTTCTTTTGATTCAACTGCTTCTCCTTCTGTTTCTCCTTCTCGTTCCTCTGCTATTCCTTCTGCTTCTCTTTCTGCTTCTGCATCTTCAGCTTCTTCTGCTACTGATTCTGCTTCTTCTGTTTCTTCTGCTTCTCCTTCTGCTTTTGCTTCTCTTTCTGCTTCTGCTTCTCCTTCTGGTTCTCCTTCTTCTTCTCCAGATTCTGCTTCTTCTGCTTCTCCTTCTTCTCCTTCTGCTTTAGTTCTGCTTTTGCTTCTTCGGCTTCTTCTGCTTCAATTTCTGCTTCTCCTTCTGTTTCTGCTTCTCTTTCTGCTTCTGCTTTTTCTCCTTCTTCTATTTCTTCTGATTCTGCTTCTCCTGCTTCTGCTTCTCCTGCTTCTCCTTCTGTTTCTCTTTATGCTTCTCCTTCTGCTTCTCCTTCTTCTGCTTCTACTACTGCTTCTGCTTCTCCTTCTGCATCTTCTTCTGTTTCAATTTCTCCTTCTTCTGCTTTTCATTCTGCTTCTGCTTCTCCTGCTTCTGCTTCTTCTGCTTATCCTGCTTCTCCTTCTCATTCTCCTTCTCTTTCTGCTTCTGCTTATACTTCTGTTTCTCCTACTCCTAATCCTTCTCTTTCTCCTTCTCCTTCTTCTTCTTCTTCTTCTTCTTCTTCTTCTTCTTCTTCTTCTTCTTCTTCTTCTTCTTCAGCTTCTTCTTCTCCTTCTCCTTCTTCTTCTTCTTCTTCTTCTTCTTCTTCTTCTTCTTCTGCTTCTCCTGCTTCTTCTTCTTCTTCTTCTTCTGCTTTTTTCTGTTTCTTCTTCTTCTGCTTCAGCTTCTGCTTCATCTGCTTCTCCTTTTGCTTCTGCTTCTCCGTCTGCTTCTGCTTCTGCTCTTCTCCTTCTTCTGTTTCTTCTGCTTCTGCTTCTCCTGCTTCTTCTTCTTCTGCTTCTCCTACTTCTCCTTCTGCTTCTCCGTCTCATTCTCCTTCTCCTTCAATTTCTCCTTCTTGTGCTTCTCATTCTGCTTCTGCTTCTCCTACTTCTGCTTCTTCTGTTTCTCGTTCTGCTTCTCCTTCTGCTTCCCTTTCTGCTTCTGATTCTCCTGCTGCTCCTCCTACTCCTAATCCTTCTCTTTCTCCTTCTTCTTCTTCTGCTTCTCGTTCTGCTTTTGCTTCTTCTCCTTGGTCTGTTTCTTCTGCTTCTGCTTTTCCAGCTTCTGCTGCTTCTGCTTGTCCTTCTGCTTCAGGTTCTCCTTCTGCTTCTTGGGCTTCTTCTGTTTCTTCTGCTTCTGTTTCTCCTGCTACTGCTTCTTCTGCTTCTCTTTCTGCTTCTCCTTCTGCTTCTGCTTCTCCTTCTGCTCCTTCTCTTTCTTCTGTTTCTTCTTCTTCTGCTTCTCCCGCTTCTGCTTCTTCTGCTTCTCCTGCTTGTCCTTCTCCTTCTGCTTCTCCTTCTCCTTCTTCTCCTTCTCTTTCTGCTTCTGCTTCTGCTTCTTCTGATTCTCCAACTTCTCCTTCTTCTTCTCCTTCTGTTTCTGCTTCTCTTTCTGCTTCTGCATCTCCTTCTGCTTCACCTTCTGCTGCTCTTTCTCCTTCTTCTGTTTCTCCCTCTGCTTCTGCTTCTTATGCTTCTTCTTGTTCTTCTGCTTCTGCTTCTCCTGCTTCTGCTTCTTATGCTTCTACTGCTTCTTCTTCATAAATCTGCTTCTACTTCTCTTAGTGCTTCTGCTTCTCCTGCTTGA
>NW_012295610.1:0-3134 GCF_000151885.1 Dipodomys ordii
CTATAGTTAATTGATACAACAATCTTACAGATACACTTGCCAGATTGTGATTTTTTAAGTATACAATCATGGGTTTTTTCTTTTTCAAAATAATTTTACTTTCAGGCCTAACACTGAGAACTGTTCGAATCCAGCCAGGGCAGGAAAGTCTGTGAGACCTTTATATCCAACTAAAGGTGCAGAAAATGTGAAGTGGTACTGTTGCTTAAGTGGTAGAGTGCTAGTCTTGAGCTGAAGAGTTGAGATACAATGCCCAGACCTAGAGTTCAAGCCCCACAACTGACAAAAAATAGTAATAGTAACAATATTAATTTTATTGTTACTATTAAGGTGTTATATATAAAGGCTACCAATTCATAAGTTTTTTTCTTTGCTAAAATAAATACATATCCATCTTCATTGCCAACAGCCAGGATTTGGCCATCTGCTTTCCAGCTGATCTCTGGGTGTAGAGGCAATGTGTAATACAAAGCAATACAAACCATTTCTGACTATAAATAATTTTTTCTCTGCACATCTTAAAAATCAATGCTGACAACATGAAATAAAAATCCCTAAGTTTAAAACATTCTTCTAAACAAGTTAAAGAAATCCTGATAACAAGTATTTTAAGAATAATTTCAGAGAGCTTGAACTCAGGGCCTGGGTTCTGTCTCTGAGATTTACTACTCAAGATTGGGTTGCCACTTTGAGCCACAGTGCCACTTCCAGTTTTCTCGTGATTAGTTGCACAGAAAAGTCTCACCATCTTTCCTCTCCAACCTGGCTTTGAACTAGGATCTAGAGATCTCAGCCCTCTGAGTAGCTAGGTTTATAGGCATGAGCCCCTGGCACCTGGATTTTTGCTTACCTGAGACAGAGGCCAGTTAATATTAAATGTCAATCATGTATAACTTTGTAAAATGAAGTTAACTGAAATGCCTTCCACTAGAAATAAGGAATCAAATGACTAGGTGTGTTACAACGTTCTTACCAAAAGTTACATATTTTCTTTGTGTTTTTTTCTTCCAAAATTGTGTGCTTTCCAGAATCATACCTTATCTTTCCTTGCTGGTTTCTTTGGTTTATTTCATAATTGTCCACAGCTTCTTCAGCCATCATTTATTTATGTGAAGAGCTTTCAAACATCTATTTTCAGCCCAAATTCCTTGTATACACCTCTCATCCATATATTCAACTGACATAAAAACTTGTGAAGCAGTAATCATCTCTTATCAATATTGGATATTAATGTGTAAGTAAAATTTAAGAAAATAACAACAATAATTATAACATGATTTTAATATTAATGCTAAACATAAATACAACGTTGATTATATTCTGAGCAATTAAATAAAAACCTCCAGGAAAAGAAATCACTTTTTTTAGTGCTGATATTATGGTTTAAACTCAGGACCTTACCTTCTCACTTAAGCTTTTTCCCTCAAGGGTGATGCTCTATATTTCAACCACAGCTCTCCTTCGAATTTTATTTGGGGGATAATATAGAGATAAGAATCTCATGGAATAAAAAAATCATTTGTGTCCCTATCTTGGGGTTCATTTCACATAACATTCTCTTATAAAGTTGTATGGTACCATGTACTACTTTATGAAAGTGAGGTTAACCATGGGACTTATGTTTATTTGAGCCTCGCTTATTTCACTTAATAAAATTGTTTCCCCGTCTTTCCATTTCCTTACAAATGGGGCGATTTCATTCTCTCTGATGGAGGCATAGAATTCCAGTGTGTGTGTGTATCACATTTTCTTGATCCATTCATCTACTGAGAGGCATCTGGGTTGGTTCCATATCTTAGCTATGGTAAATAATGCTGCAATAAACATAGTTGTGCCGGTAGCTTAGTATGGTCTTGTGTGTAATCATTTGGTAAATCTCCAAAAGTGGGATTCCTGGGTTATAGGGGAGCTCTAAGTGGAGTCTTGGAAAAAATTATATTAAGTAAAGTAAGTCAGACAAAGAAACATAGGTCCTATGGTTTCCCTTGTTTGGAATAACTAGTGTATATCTGGGACAAGCATAAGAGTTCAAAAGCTATGTACATTCCACCAGATAAGATGATGTTAAGCGAAGTGAATCCCAAGATAGGGTTTATAATTTACCATGTGATTTCTTTTTGCTTTTGTTCTTGTATTTTTCCCCACCAAGGTATAGCTCCTGTTTTCATTGTATTTAATGTCGGTGCCCTGCATCTTGTATACACCATTTCTCTAGCTAGGGGAGGGCAAGGGAAAAAACAAAATGTTTAAATAGGGCAGGCTGACCCGTTGTAACAATGAGATGCACAAGACACTATGTTGAAAAAGAATCTTTACAATATGGGTGGGGAATCAGGGAAGGGAGGAGAGGGGGTGTGTAGTTGTGGAGGTGGGAGGGAAGAAAGGGTAGGGGAAAAACAAAGGAGGAGGTAGCAATGCCTCATAGAAAATGTACTCATTACCTTGCTCATGTAACTATAACCCCTCTATACCATATTTTTACAGTAAAAACCTCTTTTATAAAACAGAAGGTGTCATGTACACCAAGTATAGCAGCCCACATATGTAATTCCAGCTGATTGGGACGCAGAGATGACAAGCATCATGGTCTGAGGCCAGGCCAGAGAAAAAACTGCCAAGACAGCCAACTCAGCGAATGAGCTTTCCATAGTGGTTCACATCTGTATTCCTAGCTAATTATGTGGGAGGCATAGGTAGCAAGGTCTCAGTCAATCTAAGATCAGACCCGGGCAAAAAGTTCAACACCTCAAGTAATTAAATGGACTAGAATTATGGTAAAAGTAGTGAGCATCTTGATGCTATACAACCAGAGTCCTATCTAGCAAACAGGGAACCCCTGAATAGAACCCTTCCACCAAAAAGCCTAAATAATTTTAGCCTATTTGAACATCTAATTTCAAGGAGCCTGACAGATCAAAGACGATGAATTCTCTTTAAAATTAGGGATTTCAAAAGAGACCATCATTATTTTCGATTTTTGAAAAACTGAAAGGGAAAATACATGTGAATTTTTGTTAACTCTGTGAATTCTTTGAAAACCTGAGATGTAATTTACGTATTTATTATTATATCTCTCTGTGTGCCTTTGGTCCATGGTAAATATGTATAACCAGTATTTTATGTATATACATAAC
>NW_012295611.1:0-1965 GCF_000151885.1 Dipodomys ordii
GGCTGAAACCTTTACTATATCCTGATTGTAATCTTTCGGGTAAATGCCTGGAGTAGAGTTGCTGGATCATATGGAAGTGGGTAGTCAAATGAGGGGTGAAGGGTTAAAAGGTAGAAGAATGAAGAGGAGAAAAGGGGGAAAATGCAGAGAGGAATCCAATAAACATCGTACAATATTAAGAAGAGTGAAGGAAGAAGTGCATAGAGGAGGGATGGATGAGAACATTGAAAGGGTTGGCTTGATCAAGGTATATTGTACGCATAAAATGCTTTGTTTAATGATAATATCTATGCTACTTAAAATAATAATTAAAAATCATGTCCCTAAACTGTTAAGCAATTAGAAGCAAAGAATGAGAATTTGCTCAGATCAACTCCAGGGTCTATAAGTCTTTTTTGTTATGAAAAGCTTTAGAACAACACTAATGATACATATCACCTGAAGAAAATTTAATGATTTTCAGTTATTTAAAGTAATCATTTTGGAGATATGGCTCAAGTGGAAAATGCTACTTAGTGAGCAAAGCTGTCAGATAATGAATTCAAGTCTCAATCTCGAACAAAAGTACAAACAATCAGTAAAATTCAGGCACTTTCCTGGGCACTGGTAGCTCATGCCTTTAATCCTACCTTTAATCAGAAGGCAGAGATCTGGGGATCTCAGTTCAATGTCAGCTTAGATAAGAACGTCTGTGAGTTTCTCATCTCCACCTCACTGCCAAAGAAAGCTGGAAGTGGACTCATGGTTCAAGTGGTAGAATGCTAGCCTACAGCAAAAAGCTCAGAGGCAGAACCCAATCCTAAAATTCAAGCCTTAGAATAGTGCATATACATACACAGGGGAAGTAAGTCACTCAAGTTCTCAATCTTCCTTTTCCCTAATCCTAACTCAAATCTTGGACAGAACCCTAAGAGTAACCTTGATGATAATAGTAACCCAATATTAAAATTAATGGAAAATATATCCTAACAAATACTCATTGCCTTTGAAATGATTTGCACTTTGCTCCAAATATTACAGATTCCCTGACTTGGACTCTGAAATCATTCCCTATTATGAATCATTAACCTCAAATCTTCATATCATGAAAACTTCTGTAGTTTCCACTCATCTTAACTTTTACTGAACTCCTCTATCTCCAAAAAGAAGTTTCAGGTTTACTTAAAATCTACTCTAGTTCTTAACCCTAACTATATATCTAAACTTTACTAGAAACCTAACTCTATATTTAACCCTATTGAACCCTGAATAAGAAACTTAAGAAAACTCTGTAGTTTTTGTTAAATTTCACACTTATTTTACTTGAACGTGTTAGCAGAAAACTCAGTTTACCTGAAAGCTTACCATTCCCTAAGCCTAAGTCTAACCTGAACTAGAAAAGCAACCCTAGCCCTAGAACTAATAGCCTTTGGAGTCTAAAGGTCATAAAAATACATTAGTTTTTATTCATCCTAACTTTGATTTAACTCATCCTTCTAAAAATACTTTGTAGTTTTACTCATTAACTTGCCATTTTTGTAACCCTAACCCTAACTGGAATATTGAGGCTAACCCTCACACTAACCATACACTAATCTTATTATTAGCAGTTTCTTATTTCACATTCATCCTAATTCTAACTAGACTTGTTATTCGAAGATTTACTTTGAGTTGGACCCTAAACTTTCCATTTCCCTAATGCTAACACTAACTCCAGCTGGAATTGAAACCTAACTTTCACACTAATGATAGTCCAATTTTAATATTTAAGAAAAATACTCTAGTTTTTATTCATTCTAATGAATACTCCAGTTTGCACTCTGGAAATGAGTTTGTTTGCCCTAATTCCCACAAATTTTCTGACTCTTCCTCTGAAGTTATCTTGTTCCCTAACATGAACCATTATATTATTTGTCCTCACATTCTCTTATCAGGAAAAATACTGTAGTTTCCAATGATCCTACCTTTTCCTGAACCTCTGTGCCC
>NW_012295612.1:0-5098 GCF_000151885.1 Dipodomys ordii
TCTGATTCTCCTTCTCCTTCTGCTTCTATTTCTCCTGCTTTTCCTTCTGCTTCTCCTTCTGCTGCAACTGCTACTTCTTCTGCTTCTTCTGTTTCTTCTGCTTCTCCTTCTGCTTTTGATTCTCTTTCTGCTTCTGCTTCTCCTTCAGCTTGTCATTCTGCTTCTCCAGATTCTGCTTCTTCTGCTTCTCCTGCTTCTCCTTCTGCTTCAGGTTCTGCTTCTGCTTCTTCGGATTCTTATGCTTCTGCTACTCCTGCTTCTGCTTCTTCTGCTTCCCCTCCTTATCTTTCTGCTTCTCCTTCTGTTTCTGCTTCTACTTTTGCTTCTCCTTCTTGTCCTTTTCCTGTTTCTTCTGCTTCTGCTTCTCCTGCTTCTGCTTCTTCTGCTTTTCCTGCTTCTCTTTCTGCTTCTCCTTCTGCTACTGCTTCTCCTTCGGCTTCTGCTCCTTCTCCTTCTTCTGTTTCTTCTGCTGCTGCTTCTCCGTCTGCTTCTGCTTCTTCTGCTTTTCCTGATTCTCTTTCTGCTTATCCTTCTGCTTCTCCTGTTTCTCCTTCTCCTTCTCGTTCTTCTGCTATTCCTTCTGCTTCTCTTTCTGCTTCTGCATCTTCAGCTTCTTCTGCTACTGCTTCTGCTTCTTCTGTTTCTCCTTCTGCTTCTCCTTCTGCTTTTGCTTCTCTTTCTGCTTCTGCTTCTCCTTCTGGTTCTCCTTCTTCTTCTCCAGATTCTTCTTCTTCTGCTTCTCCTGCTTCTCCTTGTGCTTCAGGTTCTGCTTCTGCTTCTTCGGCTTCTTCTCCTTCTATTTCTGCTTCTCCTTCGGTTTCTACTTCTCTTTCTGCTTCTTCTGCTTCTGCTTCTCCTTCTTCTGCTTCTCCTGCTTCTCCTTCTGTTTCTCTTTATGCTTATCCTTCTGCTTCTCCTTCTCCTTCTTCTGCTTCTCCTTCTGCTTCTGCTTCTTATTCTGTATCTTCTTCTGTTTCAATTTCTCCTTCTTCTGCTTTTCATTCTGCTTCTGCTTCTCCTGCTTATGCTTCTTCTGCTTCTCCTTCTCATTCTCCTTCTCTTTCTGCTTCTGCTTATCCTTCTGTTTCTCCTACTCCTAATACTTCTCGTTCTCCTTCTCCTTCTTCTTCTTCTGCTTCTCCTGCTGCTTCTTCTTCTGCTTCTTCTGCTTTTTCTGTTTCTTCTTCTTCTGCTTCAGCTTCTGCTTCTTCTGCTTCTCCTTCTGCTTATGCTCTTCTCCTTCTTCTGTTTCTTCGGCTTCTGCTTCTCCTGCCTCTTCTTCTTCTGCTTCTCCTACTTCTCTTTCTGCTTCTCCGTCTCATTCTCCTTCTCCTTCAATTTCTCCTTCTTGTGTTTCTCATTCTGCTTCTGCTTCTTCTTCTCCTGTTTCTGCTTCTTCTGTTTCTCCTTCTGCTTCTCTTTCTGCTTCTAATTATGCTTCTGCTCCTCCTACTCCTTCTCTTTCTCCTTCTTCTTCTTCTGCTTCTCGTTCTGCTTCTGCTACTGCTTCTTCTGCTTGTTCTATTTCTTCTGCTTCTGCTTTTCCAGCGTCTGCTGCTTCTGCTTCCCCTTCTGCTTCAGGTTCTCCTTCTGCTTCTTGGGCTTCTTCTGTTTCTTCTGCTTCTGCTTTTCCTGCTACTGCTTCTTCTGCTTCTCTTTCTGCTTCTCCTTCTACTTCTGCTTCTCCTTCCGCTCCTTCTCCTTCTTCTGTTTCTTCTTCTTCTGCTGCTTCTCCCGCTTCTGCTTCTTCTGCTTCTCCTGCTTGTCCTTCTGCTTCTGCTTCTCCTTCTCCTTCTTCTGCTTCTCTTTCTGCTTCTGCTTCTTCTGTTTCTCCCTCTGCTTCGGCTTCTGCATCTTATGCTTCTTTATTTCTTCTGCTTCTGCTTCTCCTGCTTCTGCTTCTTATGCTTCTACTGCTTCTTCTTCTGCTTCTGCTTCTTCTGATTCTTCTGCTTCTACTTCTCTTTCTGCTTCTGCTTCTCCTGCTTGTTTTTCTGCTTCTTCTGCTGCTTCTCCTTCTGCTGCTTCTTCTACTTCTCTTTCTGCTTTTCTTTTTGCTTCTCTTTCTGCTTCTGCTTCTTCTGTTTCTCCTGCCTGAATTTCTGGTTCTACTTCTTCTGCTGCTTCTCTTTCTGCTTCTGCTTCTCCTTCTGCTTCAGTTTCTGCTTCTTCTACTTCTTCTCTTTCGGCTTCTCCTGCTTCTGCATCTTGTACTTCTCCTGCTTCTCTTTCTACTACTCATTCCGCTTCTGCTTCTCCTTCTGCTTCTGCTTCTCCTCCTTCTCCTTCTCCTACTTCTGCTTCTCCTTCAGCTTCTGCTTCTTCTGCTTCTCCTTCTGCATCTCCTTCTGCTTGTGCTTGTCCTTATGCTTCTTCTTCTGCCTCTGCTTCTCCTTCTCCTTCTTTTGCTTCTCCTTTTGCTTGGGCTTCTTCTGCTTTTCCTGCTTCTTCTTCTGCTTCTGCTTCTTCTGCTTCTCCTGCTTCTCTTTCTGCATCTTCTTCTGCTTCTGCTTCTCCTTCTCCTTCTTCTGCTTCTCCTTCTGATTCTCCTTCTGCTTCTTCTTCTTCTGCTTTACCTGCTTCTCTTTTTGCTTCTCCTTCTGCTTCTCCTTCTGTTTCTCCTTCTCCTTCTTGTTCTTCTGCTTTTCCTTATGCTTCTCGTTCTGCTTCTGCTACAACTGCTAGTACTTCTACTTCTTCTGTTTTTTCTGCTTCTCCTTCTGCTTTTGATTCTCTTTCTGCTTCTGCTTCTCCTTCTGCTTCTCATTCTGCTTCTCCAGATTCTGCTTCTTCTGCTTCTCCTGCTTCTCCTTCTGCTTAAGGTTCTGCTTCTGCTTCTTCGGATTCTTATGCTTCTGCTTCTCCTGCTTCTGCTTCTTCTGCTTCCCCTCCTTGTCTTTCTGCTTCTCCTTCTGTTTCTGCTTCTCCTTCTGCTTCTGCTTCTTGTCCTTCTCCTGTTTCTTCTGCTTCTGCTTCTCCTGTTTCTGCATCTCCTGCTTCTACTTCTGCTTCTCTTTCTGCTTCTCCTTCTGTTTCTCCTTCTCCTTCTCGTTCTTCTGCTTTTCATTCTGCTTCTCCTTCTGCTTCTGCATCTTCTGCTTCTTCTGCTACTGCCTCTGCTTCTTCTGTTTCTTCTGCTTCTGCTTTTGCTTCTCTTTCTGCTTCTGCTTCTCCTTCTGCTTCTCCAGATTCTGCTTCTTCTGCTTCTCCTGCTTCTCCTTCTGCTTCAGGTTCTGCTTCTGCTTCTTCGGCTTCTCCTGCTTCTGCTTCTCCTGCTGCTGCTTCATCTGCTTCTCCTGCTTCTCTTTCTGTTTTCCTTCTGTTTCTGCTTCTCCTTCTGCTTCTGCTTCTTCTCCTTCTTCTGTTTCTTCTGCTTCTGCTTCTCCTGCTTCTGCTTCTCCAGCTTCTCGTTCTGCTTCTCTTTCTGCTTCTCTTTCTGCTTCTCCTTCTCCTACTTCTGCTTCTCCTTCTGCTTCTGCTTCAATTTCCCCTTCTGCTTCTCATTCTGCTTCTGCGTCTTCTGTTTCTTCTGCTTCTGCTGCTTCTGCTTCTCCTGGTTCTCCTACTTCTCGTGCTGCTTCTCCTTCTGCGTCTCTTTCTGCTTCTGCTTATCCTTTTGCTTCTCCTACTCCTAATCCTTTTTTTTTCGCCTTCTCCGTCTTCTTCTTCTGCTTCTCCTGCTTCTTCTGCTTCTCCTGCTTCTCTTTCTGCTTCTCCTTCTGCCTCTGCTTCTCCTTCTGCTTCTGCTTCTGCTCTTCTCCTTCTTCTCTTTCTTTTGCTTCTATTTCTTCTGCTTCTTCTTCTTCTGTTTCTTCTGATTCTACTTCTGCTTCTCGTTCTTCTCCTCTTTCTGCTTCTACTTCTGCTTCTTCTGATTCTCCTGCTTCTCCTTCGTGTTCTCCTTCTGTTTCTGCTTCTGTTTCTGCTTCTGCTTCTCCTTCTGCTGCTCCTTCTCCTTCTCCTTCTTCTGCTTCTCCCACTGCTTCTGCTTCTGCTTCTTTTGCTTATTCTTTTTCTTCTGCTTCTGCTTCTGCTGCTTCTGCTTCTAATGCTTCTCCTTATGCTTCTCCTTATGCTGCTGCTTCCTCTTCTTCTTCCTCTTCTTCTTCTTCTTCTTCTTCTTCTTCTTCTTCTTCTTCTTCTTCTTCTTCTTCTTCTTCTTTTTCTTCTTCTTCTTCTCTTTCTTCTACTTCTGCTTTTCCTACTTCTTCTGCTTCTACTGCTTCTCTTTCTGCTTCTCATTCTGCTTCTGCTTCTCCTTCTGCTTCTGCTATTGCTTCTGCTGCCCTTCCTTCTCCTTCTCCTTCTCCTACTTCTGCTTCTCCTTCTGCTTCTGCTTCTTCTGCTTCTCCTGCTTCTCGTTCTGCATCTTTTTCTGCTTCTGCTTCTCCTGCTGCTGCTTCTCCTGATACTGCATTTGTGCTTTTCCTGCTTCTCTTTCTTCTTCTCATCCTTCTGCTTCTCCTTCTGCTTTTGTATTGCTTCTGCTGCCCTTCCTTCTCCTTCTCCTACTTCTGCTTCTTCTTCTGCTTCTGCTTCTTCTGCTTCTCCTGCTTTTCCTTCTGCTTCTTCTTCTGCTCCGGCTTCTCCTTCTCCTTCTTCTGCTTCTCCGTCTGCTTCTGCTTCTTCTTCTTTTCCTGCTTCTCCTTCTGCTTCTTCTGTTTCTCCTTCTCGTTCTTCTGCTATTCCTTCTCCTTCTCTTTCTGCTTCTGCATCTTCAGCTTCTTCTGCTACTGCTTCTGCTTCTTCTGTTTCTTCTGCTTCTCCTTCTGCTTTTGCTTCTCTTTCTGCTTCTGCTTCTCCTTCTGGTTCTCCTTCTTCTTCTCCAGATTCTTCTTCTTCTGCTTCTCCAGCTTCTCCTTCTGCTTCAGGTTCTCCTTTTGCTTCTTCGTCTTCTTCTGCTTCTATTTCTGCTTCTCCTTCTGTTTCGGCTTCTCTTTCTGCTTCTGCTTGTTCTCCTTCTTCTAATTCTTCTGATTCTGCTTCTCCTGCTTCTGCTTCTCCTGCTTCTCCTTCTGTTTCTCTTTATGCTTCTCCTTCTGCTTCTCCTTCTTCAAGCTTCTACTACTGCTTCTGCTTCTCCTTCTGCATCTTCCTT
>NW_012295613.1:0-5097 GCF_000151885.1 Dipodomys ordii
GCTCTACTGCTTCTCTTTCTGCTTCTCATTCTGCATCTGCTCCTCTTTCTGCTTCTCCTATTGCTTCTGCGGCTCTTCATTCTCATTCTCCATCTTCTACTTCTCCTTCTGCTTCTGCTTCTTTTGCTTCTCCTGCTTCTCCTTCTGCATCTTCTTCTGCTTCTGCTTCTCTTTCTGCTGTTTCTTCTGCTTCTGTTTCTCCTTCTGCTTCTCCTTCTGCTTCTTCTGCTTCTCCTTCTGATTCTCCTTCTGCTTCTCCTTCTGTTTCTCCTTCTCCTTCTCGTTCTTCTGCTTTTCCTTCTGCTTCTCCTTCTGCTTCTGCTGCAACTGCTACTGCTTCTGCTTCTTCTGTTTCTTCTGCTTCTACTTCTGCTTTTGATTCTCTTTCTGCTTCTGCTTCTGCTTCTACTTCAGCTTCTCATTCTGCTTCTCCAGATTCGGCTTCTTCTGCTTCTCCTGCTTCTCCTTCTGCTTCAGGTTCTGCTTCTGCTTCTTCGGATTCTTATGCTTCTGCTTCTCCTGCTTCTGCTTCTTCTGCTTCCCCTCTTTCTCTTTCTGCTTCTCCTTCTGTTTCTGCTTCTCCTTCTGCTTCTGCTACTGCTTCTTGTCCTTCTCCTGTTTCTTCTTCTTCTGCTTCTCCTGCTTCTGCTTCTTCTGCTTTTCCTGCTTCTCTTTCTGCTTCTCCTTCTGCTTCTGCTCCTTCTCCTTCTTCTGTTTCTTCTTCTGCTGCTTCTCCCGCTTGTGCTTCTCCTGCTTCTCCTGCTTCTCGTTCTGCTTCTCTTCGTCGGCTTCTCTTTCTATTTCTGCTTCTGCTTCTTCTGATTCTTCTCCTTATTCTTCTCCTTCTGCTTCTGCTTCTTCTGCATCTCCTGCTTCTCCTTCTGCATCTCCTTCTGCTTGTGCTTTTCCTTCTGCTTCTTCTTCTGCTTCGGCTTCTCCTTCTCCTTTTCTCCGTCTGCTTCTGTTTCTTCTGCTTTTCCTGCGAATCCTTCTGCTTCTCCTTCTGTTTCTCCTCGTTCTTCTGCTATTCCTTCTGCTTCTCTTTCTGCTTCTGCATCTTCAGCTTCTTCTGCTACTGATTCTGCTTCTTCTGTTTCTTCTGCTTCTCCTTCTGCTTCTCCTTCTGCTTTTGCTTCTATTTCTGCTTCTGCTTCTCCTTCTGGTTCTCCTTCTTCTTCTCCAGATTCTGCTTCTTCTGCTTCTCCTTCTTCTCCTTCTGCTTTAGGTTCTGCTTTTGCTTATTCGGCTTCTTCTGCTTCTATTTTTGCTTCTCCTTCTGTTTCTGCTTCTCTTTCTGCTTCTGCTTCTTCTCCTTCTTCTATTTCTTCTGATTCTGCTTCTCCTGCTTCTGCTTCTCCTGCTTCTCCTTCTGTTTCTCTTTAGGCTTCTCCTTCTGCTTCTCCTTCTTCTGCTTCTACTACTGCTTCTGCTTCTTCTTCTGCATCTTCTGTTTCAATTTCTCCTTCTTCTGCTTTTCATTCTGCTTCTGCTTCTCCTGCTTCTGCTTCTTCTGCTTCTCCTTCTCATTCTCCTTCTCTTTCTGTTTCTGCTTATCCTTCTGTTTGTCCTACTCCTAATCCTTCTGTTTCTCCTTGTTCTTCTTCTGCTTCTCGTTCTTCTTCTTCTTCTGCTTCTTCTGCTTGTTCTGTTTCTTCTGCTTCTACTTTTCCAGCTTCTGCTGCTTCTGCTTCTCCTTCTTCTTCAGGTTCTCCTTCTGCTTCTTGGGCTTCTTCTGTTTCTTCTGCTTCTGCTTCTCCTGCTACTGCTTCTTCTGCTTCTTCTGCTACTCATTCTGCTTCTGCTTCTCCTTCTGCTCCTTCTGTTTCTTCTTCTTCTTCTTCTTCTTCTTCTTCTTCTTCTTCTTCTTCTTCTTCTTCTTCTTCTTCTTCTTCTTCTTCTTCTTCTTCTTCTTCTCCTTCTCCTTCTTCTTCTTCTTCTTCTTCTTCTTCTTCTTCTTCTTCTTCTTCTTCTTCTTCTTCTTCTTCTTCTTCTTCTTCTTCTTCTTCTTCTTCTTCTTCTTCTTATTCTTCTTCTTCTTCTTCTTCTTCTTCTTCTGCTCCTCCCGCTTCTGCTTCTTCTGCTTCTCCTGCTTGTCCTTCTGCTTCTGCTTCTCCTTCTCCTCCTTCTCTTTCTGCTTTTGCTTCTGCTTCTTCTGATTCTCCAACTTCTCCTTCTTCTTCTCCTTCTGTTTCTGCTTCTCTTTCTGCTTCTGCATCTCCTTCTGCTTCACCTTCTTCTGCTCCAGATTCGGCTTCTTCTGCTTCTCCTGCTTCTCCTTCTGCTTCAGGTTCTGCTTCTGCTTCTTTTCCTTGTTCTCCTTCTGCTTCTCCTTCTGTTTCTCCTTCTCGTTCTTCTGCTATTCCTTCTGCTTCTCCTTCTGATTCTCCTTCTGCTTCTCCTTCTGTTTCTCCTTCTCCTTCTCGTTCTTCTGCTTTTCCTTCTGCTTCTCCTTCTGCTTCTGCTGCAACTGCTACTGCTTCTGCTTCTTCTGTTTCTTTTGCTTCTCCTTCTGCTTTTGATTCTCTTTCCGCTTCTGCTTCTACTTCAGCTTCTCATTCTGCTTCTCCAGATTCTGCTTCTTCTCCTTTTCCTGCTTCTCCTTCTGGTTCAGGTTCTGCTTCTGCTTCTTCGGATTCTTATGCTTCTGCTTCTCCTGCTTCTGCTTCTTCTGCTTCCCCTCTTTCTCTTTCTGCTTCTCCTTCTGTTTCTGCTTCTCCTTCTGCTTCTGCTTCTGCTTCTTGTCCTTCTCCTGTTTCTTCTCCTTCTGCTTCTCCTACTTCTGCTTCTTCTGCTTTTCCTGCTTCTCTTTCTGCTTCTCCTTCTCCTTCTGCTCCTTCTCATTCTTCTGTTTCTTCTTCTTCTGCTTCTCCCGCTTTTGCTTCTCCTGCTTCTCGTTCTCCTTCTCTTCGTCGGCTTTATTTTCTATTTCTGCTTCTGCTTCTTCTGATTCTGATTCTTCTCCTTCTTCTTCTCCTTCTGCTTCTGCTTCTTCTGCATCTCCTGCTTCTCCTTCTGCATCTCCTTCTGCTTGTGCTTTTCCTTCTGCTTCTTCTTCTGCTTCGGCTTCTCCTCCTTCTTCTCCGTCTGGTTCTGTTTCTTCTGCTTTTCCTGCGTCTCCTTCTGCTTCTCCTTCCGTTTCTCCTTCTCGTTCTTCTGCTATTCCTTCTCCTTCTCTTTCTGGTTCTGCATCTTCAGCTTCTTCTGCTACTGATTCTGCTTCTTCTGTTTCTTCTGCTTCTCCTTCTGCTTCTCCTTCTGCTTTTGCTTCTCTTTCTGCTTCTGATTCTCCTTCTGCTCCTTCTCTTTCTTCTGTTTCTTCTTCTTCTTCTTCTTCTGCTCCTCCCGCTTCTGCTTCTTCTGCTTCTCCTGCTTGTCCTTCTCCTTCTGCTTCTCCTTCTCCTTCTTCTCCTTCTGCTTCTGCTTATGCTTCTACTTCTTCTGATTCTCCAACTTCTCCTTCTTATTCTCCTTCTGTTTCTGCTTCTCTTTCTACTTCTGCATCTCCTTCTGCTTCACATTCTGCTGCTCTTTGTCCTTCTGTTTCTCCCTCTGCTTCTGCTTCTTATGTTTTTTCTTTATCTTCTGCTTCTGCTTCTCCTGCCTCTGCTTCTTGTGTTTCTACTGCTTCTTCTTCTGCTTCTGCTTCTTCTGCTTCTACTTCTCTTTCTGCTTCTGCTTCTCCTGCTTGTTTTTCTGCTTCTTCTGCTGCTTATCTTTCTGCTGCTTCTTCGACTTCTCCTACTGCTTCTCTTTTTGCTTCTCCTTCTGCTTCTGCTTCTACTTCTTCTGTTTCTCCTGCCTGAATTTCTGGTTCTACTTCTTCTGCTGCTTCTCCTTCTGCTTCTGCTTCTAATTCTGCTTCTGATTCTGCTTCTTCTGCTTTTTCTCTTTCGGCTTCTCCTGCTTCTGCTTCTTGTGCTTCTCCTCCTTCTCTTTCTGCTTCTCATTCCGCTTCTGCTTCTCCTTCTGCTTCTGCTTCTCCTCCTTCTCCTTCTCCTACTTCTGCTTCTCCTTCATCTTCTGCTTCTTCTGCTTCTCCTGCTTCTCCTTCTGCATCTCCTTCTGCTTGTGCTTCTCCTTATGCTTCTTCTTCTGCCTCTGCTTCTCCTTCTCCTTCTTTTCCTTTTGCTTCTGCTTCTTCTGCTTTTCCTGCTTCTCGTTCTGCTTCTGCTTCTTCTGCTTCTCCTTCTGCATCTTCTTCTGCTTCTGCTTCTCCTTCTTCTGCTTCTCCTTCTTATTCTCCAACTGCTTCTCCTTCTGTTTCCCTTCACCTTCTTGTTCTTCTGCTTTTCCTTCTGCTTCTCCTTCTACTTCTGTTTCCACTGCTACTGCTTCTACTTCTTCTGTTTCTTCTGCTTCTCCTTCTGCTTTTGATTCTCTTACTGCTTCTGCTTCTCCTTCTGCTTCTCCTTCTGCTTCTCCAGATTCTGCTTCTTCTGCTTCTCCTGCTTCTCCTTCTGCTTCAGGTTCTCCTTCTGCTTATTCGGATTCTTATGCTTCTGATTCTCCTGCTTCAGCTTCTTCTGCTTCCCCTCCTTCTCTTTCTGCTTCTCCTTCTGTATCTGCTTCTCCTTCTGCTTCTGCTTCTTGTCCTTCTCCTGTTTGTTCTGCTTATGCTTCTCCTGTTTCTGCATCTCCTGCTCCTCCTTCTGCTGCTCTTTATGCTTCTCCTGCTGCTTTTCCTTCTCCTGCTCCTTCTTCTGCTTCTCTTTCTGCTTCTCCTTCTGTTTCTCCTTCTCCTTCACCTTCTCGTTCTTCTGCTTTTCCTTCTGCTTCTCCTTCTGCTTCTGCATCTTCTGCTTCTTCTGCTACTGCCTCTGCTTCTTCTGTTTCTTCTGCTTCTAGTTCTGCTTCTCCTTCTGCTTTTGCTTCTCTTTCTGCTTCAGCTTCTCCTTCTGCTTCTCCAGATTCTGCTTCTCCTGCTTCTCCTTCTGCTTCAGGTTCTGCTTCTGCTTCTCCTGCTGCTGCTTCTTCTGCTTCTCCTGCTTCTCTTTCTGCTTTTCCTTCTGATTCAACTTCTCCTTCTGTTTCTTCTCCTTCTTCAGTTTCTTCAGTTTCAAACAATCTTCTGCTTCAGCTTCTCCTGCTTCTCGTTCG
>NW_012295614.1:0-1850 GCF_000151885.1 Dipodomys ordii
AGGGGTTAAAATTACAAGGGCAAGATAATGAGTACATTTCTTATCAAACATTGTAACCTCCTCATTTTTTTCCCCTTCCCATCCCTTCCCATCCTCCCTTGGCCCCCCGAATCCTCCCTGTCCCCCTCTCCCCGCCTCCCCACCAAAGTTGTAAAGTTTGTTTTCCACATAACATCTTGTACATCTCATTGTTGCAGTGGGTCCACCTGTGTCCCTATTTAAACAATTTATTTTTCCCCTTCCCCCCACAAGTTATACCGACATCAAATACAGTGAAAGCAGGGGTTATACTGTGGGGGAGGGACATATATAGCACCAAAAAAATAATCTTATAAATGTGTTAGAAACAATCGCATGAAAGAAAAAAAAACATTTGAATACATATCATAGGGTTCATTTCCCAATTTTGGTTTTATTAATTACTTTCTGCCTGGCGCTGGTGATTCATGCTACTCAGGAGGCTGAGATCTGAGGATCAGGCAGAAGGATTTAATCTTAGCTAGTTAAGTGATTGAGATCTGAAGATTAAAATTTGAAGCCAGCAAGAGTAGGAAAGTTCTTTAGACTCTTATCTCCAATTAACCATAGGGACAAATGGAGTTCCAATTCAAATTGTATGCTGATCATTGGCCTTTACCACAAAAGCACCATCCAGACCCTGAGTTTAAGCCCTAGGATCAAAAGAAACAAAAACACAAAATACAACATGGAGTTAGATATTTTATAATGAGGCACATTTTTATGTACTCTACAGTGTTAGAAAGACTAGACTTCTGTGTTAGCTTTATAGCCTACCATAATAAATGATATTGCCCATGTATTAAGCAAAAAGGTTTACTCAGATCTAAAAGATTGAAGATTTCAGGGTATGTTCAGTTGGTTGTATTGCTTTGGTGGCCTGTGACAAGACTATGTCAAGTTGTGGAGTTTGTCAAAGAGAAATGTTTTTGACCTAGAATGATTAAAATATAAAAGAAGCATGTAGATGAGACACTATGTTTTC
Source organism: Dipodomys ordii (assembly GCF_000151885.1). Classification (NCBI taxonomy): domain Eukaryota; kingdom Metazoa; phylum Chordata; class Mammalia; order Rodentia; family Heteromyidae; genus Dipodomys; species Dipodomys ordii. Next base: position 1,004 of record NW_012295614.1, read on the forward strand.
ATGGGATTCACTCTGAAGAACTCAAGCTCCAGAAGAACTATTCAGGTATTCTCCACAGTCTGGGAGGGAATGGAAAGTCATTTTTCTTTAACACATAGGTCTTTCTGGGGCATACTAAAATCAAATGGCAATATCTTCACCAATAACAGAATATTAGTGCATTATGATTTACAGAATAAATTTCCTGGCATATATTTTCTTTTGTTCCTCTTTTTGTGGGGGTGATATAAAGATTTTTTTTCCAGAAATACAACCTGGTCTTAATCATTATCCACAAAATTTATGCTTTCATATAATCAGAGTTTTTTTTAAATAAATTAACACAATACTAGGCTCATTTTATGCCAACACAAAATATAAACAGTAATTACATTTTCACTGAACAACCACTCATAAAAAATCATGAAATAATAAAGTACAAGTCCATGTTGTCAGTCGTGGGGCTTGAACTCTGGGCCTGGTCACTGTCCTCAGCTCTTCAGCTCAAAGCTACCACTGTACCACTTAAGCCACAGTGCTGTTTCTGGTTTTTAGGTGATTTTTTGGAGACAATTGTCTCACAAACTTTTCTGGCCAGGCTGGCTTTGAACCACTATCCTCAGATGTCAGACTCCTGAGTATCTAGGGTTACAGGCATGAGCCACCAAATCCCAGATCCAAGTCAATTTTATACATGCAGTCTTACAGAAACTTCTGGGTTTTATCCAATAAAAAATCTATTTATTCACATTAGTTTATAACTACGAGTTATTTTTAGATGTACTGGGAAATTTTATAGAAACAAATATAATTTTTACTATTACTAAGTATCTCACAAAATCCAGTGTAAGTGATTTTCCCCAAAGTC
>NW_012295615.1:0-3247 GCF_000151885.1 Dipodomys ordii
TATACATATAGGGATAATATTTTGAAAAGTGTATTGAAAATATTTTAATATAATAATTAATTGGATTGATCAATTTTCACGTTGACAGCAACTAACTAGTATACTTTAATGTTAATTTGACAAAGATTGTCTTTCTAAAGGAGCAAAACCAATTTCTCCTTTTACTTTATCAGGGAAATAACTGAACAAAAATTGAAAATTAACATATAAATCTGTAACAACTGGAATGAGTTTTTGTCTTTTTATTAGCAAATATTAATTTCAAAAGTATTTTATTATGTTTTACACATAGGTCCATATAATGTAGCTTGCTAAATTTTATTCATTTTATTAATCTCATTATCCCATTTTTATACTTTTATTATGCCATCATATTAACATAAACTATTTGAAAATAAATACTCCACAATATTTCTCTTCATCTCCTCTCTTATTTTTTCTAAATTTAATCAGTTCCATCTTTTATACCTTAGTAATTAATTTTATTTTCTGGTTCTAGAGTCTGCATATGAGAAATCTAGTATTTGTTTTTCACAGTATGGTTTATTGCTTCAATATGATGGTTTCCAGTTTTATCTATTTTCTTGAAGATGCTATGATTTCATTATTATGTCTGGCTAAATAATATATCATTGTGTATATATGCATATATATAATACAATTTATTTAATTAATGATTACGGAACATGTAGCTTAATTCTGTAGTTATTTATGTTTTTATGTGGGAGAAGGAAGGATGGAAATAATGATGTTTGGACTGAGAAACATGCTCTTTAGGCACTCTAGTATTTGAAATATCCTCTCAGCTGCTCTTTTATAACTATTTCAATAATGTATTATATCTAAAAATAAAATGTATATACATTTGAAAAGGTGTTCTTTTTCAGTATCTATATTATTACTTATTACAGTGATACATTTAACATGTCATGTGAATGTGGGGATGTATGTGAGCATGAAAATGCATGCCTGTTTTTATATGTAGCTAACTCTAAGGAAACTGAATTTATGTGACATATAGGATTCAAATAAAGGTTTCAGACCTGTAAGTTGCTAAATTGATCTATATGTCCAGTATGTGGAGTGTGATTTCAAGATCAAATTTTGGTAGGTTTCATACCAAGTAAGTAGATGTTTCTAATCCAAAATCATAAGGAATAAAACAGCTAATCTTTTTCATAATAATCCAATCTTAGTACTCCAGACATTGTAATAAGTTGAAAAATTTCCTGAAAGTATGATGGGTCAGTAGTAAGCCTTTAGGAACTCTACATTTTCCCCAAAATCTTCAGATATACTCTTTGGATATTAATTACAAATATATTTATAAACATACAGATACAATATGATCTTATATATGTAAATATATGTATATAAGGGAGATATATTAAACATTAATTATATTTAAATGTGTACCATAAATATTGATTTATATTTAAATGTAATTCATCCCATCATATATGTGTGTATATATATATATATATATTATCTTTTTTGGTCAATCATGGGGTATCAACGTCTAGTGCGTCGGAGTCCCTGGTTAAGGGTCACGAAATCACCAGAACACAGGGGATGCAGAGTGCAAACAGCAATTGCCACTGCATGCTGTACTTTAGTGGTTATTTAAAGACAAGCAAGTATGATTTTGCCAAGATTTAGTCAGAAGACATTCACACAAAAATTTCAACAGATACATTTTTACCTAACCTATGAGACAATGTCTTGGTATATTATTATCTAAACTATTTTAGAGCAAGCTCAAACCACTTTGCCAATCACAGGAAAATGTTTAACCAGCTGTTCATCTATGGTTAAGCAAGCAGAAGAGCTACTTCCTCAAATCCCAGGAGTCTGTGATATGTGTTTTGAGATAGGGAGCGAGAACATTTTCCCTCTCTAGTCCATCATGCCAAGAACTTTCCTAATACTCAATCATAGTCCTCAGCTAATCCTGAGGCTGGAGCCTGCATCATTCTGCCTCTTCAATATAGACCCTGGTTCTTCACAATTTCCTACATTTTTCTTTTGTTTTAAAAGTAAAGCTTTTCACAGGGTTATCATAGAAGCTTTCATTGGTTTCATAAAATCAAATATAACAGTACAAGTATAAAGAAAATAACAACAATCATAATTCCCATACCACTAGCAGTATGTGAAATACTTTGTAGTATTCCTTTCAGATCCAACCCTTCCAACTGTTTAATAAACGCATCAGCAATATTAGAAGCATCATCATTTGCAAATTGTTTACCAAAATGTCATGTACATTAAATTGTAACTAAACAATCAATTGAGCAGCAGTAGAATTTCCAGATAAATACTGCTGTATTACATTCCAAGCATGTATAGATTCATTATATTTTACATTAGTAATGCAAAAGTTAGTAGAATTTCAATCACATTTTAACAATCACTGTTTTTCAACAACCAATAACTTCTTTCCTAACTATCCCACTGTCTGTTTAAGAATATTAATCTGTGTTTGTAATCGAGCATCAATTTCTACCAGTGAGACCCACAATTCATGTGAATCCTGGTGCCATTCTTCCACAAAATGTTTTTTTTTAAGAAAGTGTGTTGGGAAATTCCAGACACCACAGCAACAATGATAATAGGAATTAAGCTTAAAATCACAACTACGATGGCTCCAATCATACGCTTTGTACGTTTTAGTAGCTTGGTAAAAAGTTCAATAACAACATTATCCAAAGGATTTTGGGACCATTCTCTTCCTAATTTAACAGGTAGCCAAATATGAGTTCTTTGTTGTAAAATCATAATACTATCACTGTCATTAAAATTAAGAGAGGAATTAACGCAAGAATATAGGCGACAATTAAAACAAGAAATAGTAGGAGAAAATGTAAAATTTCCCACTAAAAATACATAAGGCAGAGGTACACAAGCAGTTACATCATAAGATTTGTGCAAAGTAAAATTATAAATGGACACAGAGTTCGCTGTCCCCGAAAACCATCCATTTGATAGCATCACGGGTTTCAGCACCACTGGACCTTCCAAAGATGAATTTGAACAGCAGTGGGTGCAGCCAAGAAAGCCCATCGAGCATCTGCAATGACTCCATCTCCCCAGGCCATCAATCGAGCTCCAGTAAGCGATCCATTAATGGCATCTGGCATCCTAGTAACATTAGATAAATCACATCTGGTAATATTCCATTCTGAATATGTGTTAATAAACTGTCGAAAAGGCCCCCAATTAATAAAATTATTGAACGTTTTTCCAA
>NW_012295616.1:0-5097 GCF_000151885.1 Dipodomys ordii
ACTTTGGACGCAGGTGTGGCACACAGAGTGTTCACATGGGTACTCAGTCGGTGATCCATGCGCGGACACAGCCAGGACACACCGGGGACACAGAGTCAATACAAGCGGGGACAGAGCGGGTCCCCAGCAGGTACATATCGGGACTCATCGGTGGTCACAGCGGGACACAGCGGGGACAGAGCGGGACACAGCGGGACACAGCGGGGGACACAGCGGAACACAGCTTGGGACACAGCAAGGACAAAGCGGGACACAGCGTGACACAGTGGGGACACAGCAGGGACACAGCAGGGACACTGTGTTGTTCTCAGCGGGGTACAGAGCGGGACACAATGGGGAACACAGCGAGGACACAACGGGACCCAGCAGGACACAGCGTCGATACAGCGGAGACACAGCGGGACACAGCGGGGTACACAGCTGGGGACACAACGGGACACAGCAGTGGACACAGCGAGGACACAGCGGGACACAGCGGGTACACTGCGGGAACATAGCGGGACACAGCGTGGTACAGAGCGGTACACAGCGGGGTCACAGAGTGGTACACAGCGGGACACAGCGGGAAACACAACGAGGTCACAGCGTGGGACAAAGCGGGACAAAACGGGACACAGTGTGACACAGCAGGACACAGCGGGACACAGCGGGACACAGCGGGGGACACAGGGGGGTACACAGCGGGACACAGCAGGGAACACAGCGCGGACACAGCGGGACAGAGCGGGACAAAGCGTCGATACAGCGGGCACAGAGCGGGTCACAGCAAGGACACAGCGGGACACAGCGGGACACAGTGGGGGACAGAGTGGGACACAGCGGGAACACAGCGGGACACAGCAGTGGACACAGTGGGACACAGCGGGACACAGCGGGACACTGCGAGAATATAGCGGGACACAGCAGGGTACACAGCGGGACACAGCGGGTCCCAGCTGGGGACATAGCGGGGACACAGCGGGACCCAGCGGGGGACACAGCGAGGACACAGCGTGACACAGCGGGACACAGCGGGGGACACAGCGGGAGACAGCGGGGGACACAGCGAGGACACAGAGGGACACAGCGGGCACACAGCGGGGACTCAGCGGGGGACACAGCAGGGGACAAAGAGGGACACAGCGGGGAACACAGCGAGGACACAGCGGGACCAAGCAGGACACAGTGTCGATACACCGGGGACACAGTGTTGCACAGCGTGTTACCCAGCTGTGGACACAACGGGACAGAGTGGGGGCACAGCGAGACACTGCGGGACACAGCAGGGGACACAGCAGGACACAGCACGACACAGCGAGGAACAGAAAGGGAGACAGCGGGGGACACAGCGAGGACACAGCGGGACACAGCGGTGACACAGCGGGGACTCAGTGGGGGACGCAACGGGGGACAAAGAGGGACACCACGGAACACAGCGGGACACAGCGGGAAACAGCAGTGACCCTGCGGGGACACGGTGGGACACAGCGGGGGACACAGCGCGACACAGCGGGGGACAGAGCGAGGACACATTGGGAAACATTGGGACACAGCGGGACTCAGCGGGGGACACAGTTGTACACAGTGGGACAAAGCGGGACACAGCGGGGACACAGCAGAGACACAGCCGGGGACACAGCGGGACACAGCGGGGGACACGGGGATGACACAGCGGGACCCAGCGGGACCTAGCATCGATACAGCCGGGACACAGTGGGGCACAGTGGGGTACACAGCTGGGGACACAGGGAGGACACAGGAGGACACAGCGGGACACAGCTGGGGACACAGCGGGGACACAGCGGGACACAGCAGAACACAGCGGGAGACAAAGCCGGAGACAGCGGGGGACACAGCGAGGACACAGGGGGACACAGCGGCGACACAGAGGGGACTCAGCGGGGGACACAGCGTGGGACAAAGTGGGACAACACGGGACACAGTGTTACAGAGCGGGACACAGCGGGGACACTGCGGGACACAGCAGGACAAAGCGGGGGACAAAGTGGGACACAGCGGGCCACAGTGGGGGACACAGCAGGGGACAGCGGAGAGAGAGAGTGGCCACAGCAAGACACAGCGGTGACACAGCTGGACACAGCGGGGTACATAGCGGGACACAGCGGGCACAGAGCGGGGACACAGCGTCGATACTGCGGGGACACAGCGAGACACAGCAGGGAACACAGGAAGGACACATCGGGACCCAGTGGGACACAGAGTCGATACAGCAGGACACAACGGGGTACACAGCTAGGAACTCAACGGGACACAGCGGGGGACACAGCGAGGATACAGCGGGAAATAGCGGGACACAGCGGGGGACACAGCGGGATCCAGCGGGAGACCCAGCGAGGACACAGCAGAACACAGCGGGACACAGCGTCGATACAGCGCGCACACAGAGTTACACAGCATGGTACAAAGCTGTGGACACAACGGGACACAGTGGGGGCACAGCAGGACACAGCGGGACAAAGTGGGACACAGCGGGTACAAAGCGTGAGACACAGCGGGGGACAGAGCTGGAGACAGCGGGGGACACAGCCAGGATATAGCGGGACACAGCGTCGATACAGCGGGCACACAGCGTTACACAGCGTGGTACACACTGTGGACACAACGGGACACAGTGGGGGCACAGCCGGACACAGCGGGACACAGTGGGACAAAGCAGGGACAAAGCGTGAGACACAGCGGGGGACAGAGAGGGAGAAAGCAGGGGACACAGCGAGGACACAGCGGGACACAGCGGGGGACACTGCAGGACACAGTGTGGGACAGAGCGTGGGACACAGCGAGACACAGTGGGTACAAAGCTGGACACAGCGGGGTACACAGAGGGACACAGCAGGGACACAGCGGGGAAACAGCGAGGACACAGCGGCACACAGTGGGGGACACAGCAAGGACAGAGCGGGACACAGCGGGGGACAAAGCGGGACATAGCGGGGGGCACAGCGGGGACACAGCGGGACACAGCGTGGGACACAGGATGGACACAGAGGTACACAGCGGGGGACAGAGCAAGAACACATTGGGACACAGCGGGACTCAGCGGGGGACACAGCAGTACACAGCGGGACACAGCGGGACACAGAGGGGAAAGAGCATGGACACAGCGGGTGACACAACGAGACACAGCGGGGGACACAGAGGGGTACACAGCGGGACACAGCAGGGAAAAAAGCGAGGCCACAGTGGAACACAGCGTGGGACACAGCGAGGACACAGCGGGACACAGCGGGACACAGTGGGGACAAAGCAGTAGACACAGCGGGACACAATGGCGGACACAGCGGGCCACAGCGGGGGACACACGGAGGACACAGTTGGACCCAGAGGGACCCAGACTCGATACAGCGGGGACACAGCGGGACACAGCGAGGTACACAGCTGGGGACACAACAGGACACAGCAGGGGACACAGCGAGGACACAGCGGGACACAGCGGGTCACAGCGGGACACTGCGGGAACATAGCGAGACACAGCGGGGTACAGAGCGGTACACAGCGGAACACAGCTGGGGACATAGCGTGGACACAGCGGGACACAGCGGGGGACACAGCGAGGACACAGCGGGACACAGCGGAACTCAGCGGGGGACAAAGCGGGAGACAGCGGGGGACACAGCGATCACAGCAGGACACAGCGGCCACACAGAGGGGACTCAGTGGGGGACACAGCGGGGGACAAAGAGGGACACCACGGGACACAGTGAGACACAGCGGGACACAGCGGGACACTGTGGGGACACAGTAGGACAAAGCGGGGGTCACAGCGGGACACAGCGGAACAAAGCGGGGGACAGAGCGGAGACAGCGTAGGGCCACAGGGGGACACCTCGGTGACACAGCTGGACACAGCGGGGTACACAGCGGGACACAGCGGGCACACAGCGGGGACACAGCGGGACACAGCGGGACACAGCGGGGACAGAGCGGGACACAGTCGGACACAGCGGGACACAGTGGGGGACACAGCGGGATACAGCGGAGGACCCAGCGAGGACACCGCAGGACACAGCGGGGGACACAGCGAGGACACAGCGGGGGACACAGCAGGGGACACAGCGGGACACAGCGGGGAACACAGCGAGGACACAGCGGGACACAGCGGGACACAGCGTCGATACAGAGGGGACTCAGCGGAGGACACAGCGGGGGAAACAGCGGGGGACAAAGTGGGACACCACGGAACACAGTGTGACACAGCGGGACACAGCGGGGACACTGCGGGGACACAGCAGGACAAAGCGGGGGACATAGCGGGACACAGCGGCACACAGCGGGGGACACAGCCGGACACAGCGGGGGAAACAGTGGGGGACACAGTGGGACACGGTGGGACACAGCGGGGGACACATGGGGAACACCGCGGGACACAGCGGGGACACAGCGAGACTCAGCGGGGGACACAGCAGTATACAGCAGGACACAGCGGGGACACAGCAGGGACACAGCGGGGGACACAGCGGGACACAGCGGGACACAGCGGGGAACACAGCGGGACACAGAGGGGGACACAGAGGGGTACACAGCGGGACACAGCTGGGAACACAGCGGGTCACAGCAGGACACAGCGGGAACACAGCTGGACACAGTGGGGTACACAGTGGGACACAGGGGGCACACAGTGGGGACACAGCGGGGGACACAGCGGGACACAGCGGGTCACAGCGGGGGACACAGCGAGGGACACAGTGGGGGACACCAGAGGACAGAGAGGGGAAACAGCGGCGACACAGAGGGGACACAGCTGGGGACACAGCGTGGGACAAAGTGGGACACCACGGGACACAGTGTTACACAGCGGGACACAGCGGGGACACTGCGGGACACAGCAAGATAAAGCGGGGGACACAGCAGGACACAGCGGGCCACAGCGGGGGACAGCGGGGGACACAGCGGGACACAGTGGGCTACAAAGTGAGGACACAGCGGGACACAACAGGGGACACAGCGAGGACACAGCGGGGGACACAGCGGGGGACACAGCGGGACACAGTGGGGAACACAGCGAGGACACAGCGGGACACAACGGGACACAGCGTCGATACAGCGGGGAGGCAGCGTTACACAGCGTGGTACACACTGTGGACACAACGGACACAGTGG
>NW_012295617.1:0-1573 GCF_000151885.1 Dipodomys ordii
ATCTAGATAGATATAGATACATTAATGCCAGTTTTAAGAGCTTGAACTCAGGGCCTGGGACTGTCCCTGAGCTTTTCTGCTCAAGGTTAGCACTCTATCACTTGAGCCACATTTCCAACTTTTTTTTTTCTTTTTTTTTGGGGGGGGGTCCATTCGTGGGGCCTGAACTCTGGGCCTGGGCGCTGTCCCTCAGCTCTTCAGCTCAAGGCTAGCACTCTACCACTTGAGCCACAGCACCACTTCCGTCTTTTTTTTCCTGCTTATGTGGTGCTGAGGAATGGAACCCAGGGGCTCATGTATGCAAGGCAAGCGCTCTACCACTGAGCCACCTTCCCAGCCCAGCTTTTTTTTTTTTTTTTTCCTAGTCACTAATTGGAAATTAAAGTCTCATGGACTTTCTTACCTGGGCTGGCTTCAAACCTTGATCCTCCGATCTCAGCTTCCCGAGTAGCTAAAATTACCGGTATACACTTGTGTCATCCAGCTTTTTGGGGGATTTTTTTGAGTCTAACAAACAGAGAGCAGCAACTGCCTTTGGCCTGGCCTGGCCAGGGACAGAGTTGGGGACAGGACATGGGGGGATGTGGGGTCCTGGGCTTGGGCACTGACCAGGGATGGGCAAGGGAGAAGGCAAGGGGTGGGCCTGGCTCTCAGTCCATACCTTGCACCACCAGCCGGCCCTGTGCTGTGCGCCTCACCCGGGTGCCAGGCCTGTTGGCAGCACAGACGTAAACACCGGAGTGCTGGACAGACACATCTGAGATGATCAGGTTTCCGGTGCCCAGCACCTGGATACCTTCCACCCCGATGGGGCGGCCATCTGCAAAGGAAGCCGAGGGAGAGAGAAGGGAGGAGATCAGGGGAATAGTCACACTGACAAAAAAAAAAAAAAACGAAGAAAGAAAGAAATACATGTTCTCAGGCCAAAGAGTCATTCTAAGCTGAGCACTGGCGGCTTACCCCTGTAATTCCAGCTATACAGAAAGCGGAAGCCAGCTTTGGTTTTTGTTTTTGTTTTTTTTTGGACTGGTCTCCGGGCTTGAATTCAAGGTGTGAGTGTTGTCTTTGAGTTTTTGTGCTCAAAGCCACAACTCGACTACTTGAGCTCAACTTCCAGCTTTTGTGGTTAATTGGAGATAAGAGTCTTAGGAATGTTCCTGCTCAGGCTGACTTGGAACCTTTTTTTGGGGGGGTCCGGTCGTGGGCCTGAACTCTGGGCCTGGGCGCTGTCCCTCAGCTCTTCAGCTCAAGGCTAGTGCTCTACCACTTGAGCCACAGCGCCACTTCTGGCTTTTTTTTTCTTTTTTGCTTATGTGGTGCTGAGGAATCGAACCCAGGGCCTCAAGCATGCAAAGCAAGCGCTCTTCCACTGAGCCACCTTCCCAGCCCTGACTTGGAACCTTGATCTTTAGATCTCAACCTCCTGAGTAGCTTACAGACTTGAGCCACTAGCACCCAGCTTATCTAAGAGACGTTTTTTTGTTTTTGTTGGTTGTGGGGCCTGAACTCTGGGCCTGGGCGCTGTCCCTCAGCTCTTCAGCTCAAGGCAAGCACTCTACTACTTGAGCCACAG
>NW_012295618.1:0-5094 GCF_000151885.1 Dipodomys ordii
TGTGTCCTGCTGTGTCCCCCGCTGTGTCCCCCGCTGTCTCCAGCTCTGTCCTCCGCTGTGTCTCACGCTTTGTTCCCGCTGTGTCCCACTGTGTCCCGCTGTGTCCAGCTGTGCCCCCACTGTGTCCCGTTGTGTCCACAGCTGTGTACCACGCTGTGTAACGCTGTGTCCCCGCTGTATCGACGCTGTGTCCCGCTGTGTCCCCGCTGTGTCCTTGCTGTGTTCCTCGCTGTGTCCCCCTGTGTCCCCCGCTGTGTTCCCCGCTGTGTCCCCCTGTGTCCCCCGCTGTGTCCTGCTGTGTCCTCGCTGGGTCTCCCGCTGGGTCCCGCTGTGTCCCCCGCTGTGTCCCGCTTTGTCCCGCTGTGTCCTCGCTGTGTCCCCCGCTGTGTCCCGTTGTGTTCCTAGCTGTGTACCCCGTTGTGTCCTGCTGTATCGACTCTGTGTCCCACTGGGTCCCGCTGTTTCCTTCCTGTGTACCCCGCTGTGTCTCGCTGTGTCACCGCTGTATCGACGCTGTGTCCCCGCTATGTCCCGCTGTGTCCCCCTCTGTGTCCCGCTGTGTCCTCCCATGAGTACCCGCTGTGTCAAACGCTGTGTCCCGCTGTTTCCTCGCTGTGTCCCCTGCTGTCTCCCTTCTGTCCCCTGCTGTGTCTCACGCTTTGTCCCTGTTGTGTCCCTCTGTGTACCCCGCTGTGTCCAGCTTTGTCCCCGCTGTGTCTCGCTGTGTCCCACGCTCTGTCCCACACTGTGTCCCGCAGTGTCCCCCGCTGTGTCCCGCTGTGTCCCCTGCTGTGTCCCACTGTGTCCCCCGCTGAGTCCCCGCTGTGTCACCGCTGTGTCCCGCTGTTTCCTCGCTGTGTCCCCTGCTGTCTCCCTCTCTGCCCCCGCTGTGTCTCACGCTTTGTCCCCGCTGTGTCCCACTGTGTCCCGCTGTGTCCGGCTGTGCCCCCACTGTGTCCCGTTGTGTCCACAGTGTGTACCACGCTGTGTAACGCTGTGTCCTCGCTGTGTTCCCCACTGTGTCCTGCTGTGTCCCCCGCTGTGTCCCCCGCTGTCTCCAGCTCTGTCCTCCACTGTGTCTCACGCTTTGTCCCTGCTGTGTCCCACTGTGTCCCGCTGTGTCCAGCTGTGCCCCCACTGTGTCCCGTTGTGTCCACAGCTGTGTACCACGCTGTGTAACGCTGCGTCCCCGCTGTATCGATGCTGTGTCCCGCTGTGTCCCGCTGTGTCCTCGCTGTGTTCCCCACTGTGTCCCGCTGTGTCCCCCGCTGTGTCCCCCGCTGTGTCCTCGTTGTGTCCCCTGTTGTTCCCGCTGTGTCCTCACTGGGTAGCCCACTGTGTCCAACTGTGTCCTCCGCTGTGTCCTCCGCTGTGTACCACGCTGTGTAACTCTGTGTGCCCGCTGTATCGACGCTGTGTCCCGCTGTGTCCACGCTGTGTCCTTGCTGTGTTCCCCGCTGTGTCCTGCTGTGTCCCCCGCTGTGTTCCCCGCTGTGTCCCCCTGTGTCCCCCGCTGTGTCCTGCTGTGTCTTCGCTGGGTCTCCCGCTGGGTCCCGCTGTGTCCCCCGCTGTGTCCCGCTGTGTCCCGCTGTGTCCTCGCTCTGTCCCCCGCTGTGTCCCGCTGTGTCCCCATTGTGTCCCCCGCTGTGTCGCGCTGTGTCCCGCTGTGTCCCCCGCTGTGTCCGCTGCTGTGTCCTGCTGTGTCCCCCGCTGTGTCACCAATGTGTCCCGCTGTGTCCTCGCTGTGTCCCGCTGTGTCTCGCTGTGCCCCCACTCTGTCCCGTTGTGTCCACAGCTGGGTACCACGCTGTGTAACACTGTGTCCCCGCTCTATGGACGCTGTGTCCGGCTGTGTCCCGCTGTGTCCTTGCTGTGTTCCCTGCTGTGTCCCGCTGTGTCCCCAGCTGTGTCACCCGCTGTGTCCCGCTGTGTCCTCGCTGGGTCCCCCACTGTGTCCTGCTGGGTCCCCCGCTGTGTTCCCCACTGTGTCCCCCTTTGTCCCCCGCTGTGTCCTGCTGTGTCCTCGCTGGGTCTCCCGATGGGTCCCGCTGTGTCCACCGCTGTGTCCCGCTGTGTCCCGCTGTGTCCTCGCTGTGTTCCCCGCTGTGTCACGTTGTGTTCCTAGCTGTGTACCCCGTTGTGTCCCGCTGTATCGACTCTGTGTCGCCCTGGGTCCCGCTGTTTCCTTCCCGCTGTGTCCCGCTGTGTACCCCGCAGTGTCCAGCTGTGTCACCGCTGTGTCCCGCTGTGGCCCATCTCTGTCTCAGCTGTACCCCGCTGTGTCCCCCGCTGTGTTCCGCTGTGTCCCGCTGTGTCCCCCGCTTTGTCCTGCTGTGTCTCCGCAGTGTCCCCGCTGTGTCCCGCTGTGTCACACTGTGTCCCGTGGTTTCCCACTTTGTCCCCCGCTGTGTCCCCCGCTGAGTCCCCTCTGTTTCGACGCTGTGTCCCGCTGTTTCCCGCTGTGTCCGCGCTGTGTTCCCCGCTGTGTCCCGCTGTGTCCCCCGTTGTGTCCACCGCTGTGTCCTCGCTGTGTCCCCCGCTGTGTCCCGCTGTGTCCCCCGCTGTGTCCCATTGTGTCCGACTGTGTCCCGCTCTGTCTCCACTGTGTCCCGCTGTGTCCCCGCTGTGTGACCGCTGTGTCCCGCTGTGTACCCCGCTGTGTCCAGCTGTGTCCTTTTGTGTCTCACTGTTTCCCTCTGTGTCCCTGCTGTGTCCCTCTGTGTACCCCGCTGTGTCCAGCTTTTTCCCCGCTGTGTCTCGCTGTGTCCCATGCTCTGTCCCACACTGTGTCCCGCAGTGTCCCCCGCTGTGTCCCGCTGTGTCCCCCGCTGTCTCCAACTTTGTCCCACGCTGTGTCCCGCTCTATCCCGCTGTGTCCTCGGTCTGTCCCCCGCTGTGTCCCGCTGTGTCCTCGCTGTGTCCCCTGCTGTGTCCCATTGTGTCCCCAGCTGTGTACCCCGCTATGTCCCGCTGTGTGCCCGCTGTATCGACGCTGTGTCCCGCTGGGTCCCGCTGTGTGCCCCACTGTGACCCTCTGTGTAGCCAACTGTGTACCCTGCTGTGTAACGCTGTGTCCCGGCTGTATCAACGGTGTGTCCCGCTGGGTCCCGCTGTGTCCTGCTGTGTCCCGCTGTGTACCCCGCTGTGTCCCGCTATGTTCCCGCACTGTCCCCGCTGTGTCCCGCTGTGACCCACTGTGTCCCGTGGTGTCCCAGTTTGTCCCCGCTGTGTCTCGCTGTGTCCCACGCTCTGTCCCACACTGTGTCCCGCAGTGTCCCCCGCTGTGTCCCGCAGTGTTCCCCGCTGTGTCCTGCTGTGTCCCCCGCTGTGTCCCACTGTGTCCCCCGCTGAGTCCCCGCTGTGTCACCGATGTGTCCCGCTGTTTCCTCGCTGAGTCCCCTCCTGTCTCCCTTTCTGTCCCCCGCTGTGTCTCACGCTTTGTCCCCGCTGTGTCCCACTGTGTTCCGCAGTGTCCCGCTGTGCCCCCACTGTGTCCCCGCTGTGTACCTGCTGTGTCCCTGCTGTGTCGCCGCTGTGTCCCGCTGTGTCCTGCTGTGTCCTCGCTGTGTCCCACGCTGTGTTCCGCTGTGTCCCCGCTGTGTCCCGCTGTGTCCCGCTGTGTCCCCGCTGTGTCCCGCTGTGTCCTCGCTGTGTCCCCTGCTGTGTACCCCACTGTGTCCCGCTGTGTCAATGCTGTATCGACGCTGGGTCCCGCTGGGTCCCGCTGTGTCCTCCTTTTGTCCCCCGCTGTGTCCCGCTGTGTTCCCCACTGTGACCCGCTGTGTCGCGCTGTGTCCCCCACTGTGTCCCTGCTGTCTCCCCGCTGTGTCCCACTGTGTCCCGCTGTGTCCCGCTGTGCCCCCACTGTGTCCCGTTGCGTCCACAGTGTGTACCACGCTATGTAACGCTGCCTCCCCGCTGTATCGACGCTGTGTCCCGTTGTGTCCCTCTGTGTCCTCGCTGTGTTCCCCACTGTGTCCCGCTGTGTCCCCCGCTGTGTCCCCCGCTGTGTCCTCGCTGTGTCCCCTGTTGTGTCCCGCTGTGTCCTCACTGGGTAGCCCACTGTGTCCCGCTGTGTCCCCCGCTGTGTCCCGCTGTGTCCCGCTGTGTCCCCCGCTTTATCTTGCTGTGTCCCGCAGTGTCCCCACTGTGTCCCGCTGTGTAAGACTGTGTCCCGTGGTGTCCCATTTTGTCCCACGCTTTGTCCCCAGCTGCGTCCCCTCTGTGTCGCCGCTGTGTCCCCTCTCTGTCCTCTGCTGTCCCCCGCTGTGTCCCCCGCTGTGTCCCCCGCTGTGTCCCCCGCTGTGACCCGCTGTGTCCCGCTGTGTCCCCCGCTGTGTCCCCACTGTGTGCCCCCTGTGTCCACACTGTGTACCCCGCTGTGTCCAGCTGTGTTCCCGCTGTGTCCCGCTGTGACCCACTGTGTTCCCAGCTGTGTCCCTCTGTGTACCCCTCTGTGTCCCCCTCTGTGTCCCGCTGTGTTCCCCGCTGTGTCCCGCTGTGTCCCGCTGTGTCCCCCGCTGTGTCCCTGCTGTGTCCCCGCTGTGTCCTGCTGTATACTGCTGTGTCCCCCGCTGAGTCCCGCTGTGTCCCCGCTGTGTCCCGCTGTGTTCCCCATGTGTCCCCCGCTGTGTCCCACCGTGTCCCACTGTGTCCCCCACTGTTTCCCCCGCTGTGTCCGGCTGTGTCCCCCGCTGTGTGCCGCTGTGTCCCGCTATGTCCCCCGCTTTGTCCTGCTGTGTCCCCGCAGTGTCCCCGCTGTGTCCCGCTGTGTCACACTGTGTCCCGTGGTGTCCCACTTTGTCCCCAGCTGTTTCCCCCGGCTGTATCCTCCGCTGAGTCCCCTCTGTATCGACGCTGTGTCCCGCTGTGTCCCGCTGTGTCCTCGCTGTGTTCCCCGCTGTGTCCCGCTGTGTCCCCTGCTGTGTCCCCCGCTGTGTCCTCGCTGTGTCCCGCTGTGTCCTGCTGTGTCCTCGCTGTGTCCCACGCTGTGTTCCGCTGTGCCCCACGCTGTGTCCCGCTGTGTCCCGCTGTGTCCCCGCTGTGTCCCGCTGTGTCCCCCGCTGTGTCCCGCTGTGTCCCGCTGTGTCCCTG
>NW_012295619.1:0-2689 GCF_000151885.1 Dipodomys ordii
CAGTGGCCTCGCTGTGTCCCCCGCTGTGTCCCGCCGTGTCCTCGCTGGGTCCCCCGCTGTGTCCCGCTGTGTCCCGCTCTGTCCCTGCTGTGTCCTGCTGTGTCCCGCTGTGTCCCCGCTTTGTGCCTGCTGTGTCCCGCTGTGTACTTCGTTGTGTCAGGCTGTGTCCCCCGCTTTGTCCCGCTGTGTCCCCGCAGTGCCCCGCTGTGTCCCGCTGTGTCACACTGTATCCCATGGTGTCCTGCTTTGTCCCCAGCTGTGTTCCCAGCTGTGTTCCCCGCTGAGTCCCCTTGGTGTCCTGCTGTGTCCTCGCTGTGTGCCCCGCTGTCTCCCACTTTGTCCCACGCTGTGTCCCACTGTGTCCTCGCTGTGTCCCCCGCTGTGTCCCGCTATGTCCCCGCTGTGTCCCAAGCTGTGTCCCGCTGTGTCCCGCTGTGTACCCAGCTGTGTCCTGCTATGTTCCCGCAGTGTCCCCGCTGTGTACCCAGCTGTGTCCTGCTATGTTCCCGCAGTGTCCCCGCTGTGTCCCCGCTGTGTCCTGCTGTGTCCTCGATGTGTCCCCCGCTGTGTTCCGTTGTGTCCCCAGCTGTGTACCCCGCTGTGTCCCGCTGTGTCCCCGCTGTATCGACGCTGTGTCCTGCTGTGTCCCGCTGTGTCCCGCTTTGTCCCCTGCTGTGTCCTCGCTGTGTGCCCCGCTTTCTCCCACTTTGTCCCACGCTGTGTCCCACTGTGTCCTCGCTGTGTCCTCCGCTGTGTCCCGCTGTGTCCCCCACTCTGTACCGCTGTTTCCCGCTGTGTCCCCCGCTGTGTCCCGCTGTGTCCCCGCAGGGTCACCGCTGTTTCGCGCTGTGTCCCGCTGTGTTCCGTGGTGTCCCGCTTTGTTCCCCGCTGTGTCCCCAGCTGAGTCCCCGCTGTGTCTCCGCTGTGTCCCCGCTGTGTCCCGATGTGCCCCGTTGTGTCCCCAGCTGTGTACCCCGCTGTGGCCCACTCTGTCCCCGCTGTATCGACGCTGTGTCCCGCTGTGTCCCACTGTGTCCTCGCTGTGTCCCCCGCTGTCTCCCGCTCTGTCCCCCGCTGTGTCTCACGCTTTGTCCCAGCTGTGTCCCACTGTGTTCCGCTGTTTCCCGCTGTGCCCCCACTGTGTCCCGTTGTGTCCACAGCTGTGTACCACGCTGTGTAACGCTGTGTCCCCGCTGTATCGACGCTGGGTCCCGCTGTGTCCTTTCTGTGTTCCCCACTGTGTCCCGCAGTGTCCCCCGCAGTGTCCCCCGCTGTGTCCTCGCTGTGTCCCCCGCTGTGTCCCGCTGTGTCCTCGCTGGGTCCCCCGCTGTGTCCCGCTTTGTCCCCTGCTGTGTCCCGCTGGGTCCCACTGTGTCCCGCTCTGTCCCTGCTGTGTCCCGCTGTGTCCTGCTGTGTCCTTCGCTGTGTCCCCCGCTGTCTCCCGCTCTGTCCCCCGCTGTGTCTCACAATTTGTCCTCGCTGTGTCTCACTGTGTCCCGCTCTGTCCCGCTGTGCCCCCACTGTGTCCCTTGTGTCCACAGATTTGTACCACACTGTGTAACGCTGTATCCCCGCTGTATCGACGCTGTGTCCCCCGCTCTGTCCCCCTGTGTCCACCGCTGTGTCCCGCTGTTTCCCCCGCTGTGTCCCGCTGTGTCCTCGCTGTGTCCCCCGCTGTCTCACTCTCTGTCCCCCACTGTGTCTCACGCTTTGCCCTGCTGTGTCCCACTGTGTTCCGCTGTGTCCCGCTGTGCCCCCACTGTGTCCCGTTGTGTCCACAGCTGTGTACCATACTGTATAATGCTGTGTCCCTGCTGTATCGACGCTGTGTCCCGCTGGGTCCTGCTATGTACTCGGTTGTGTCCAGCTTTGTCACCGCTGTGTCCCCCGCTTTGTCCTGCTGTGTCCTCGCTGGGTTCCCCGCTGGGTCCCGCTGTGTCCCCCGCTGTGTCCCGCTGTGTCCCGCTGTGTCCCGCTCTGTCCCTGCTGTGTCCCGCTGTGCCCTGCTGTGTTCTAGCTGTGTCCCCCGCTGTCTCGAGCTCTGTCCCTCGCTGTGTCTCACGATTTGTCCTTGCTTTGTCCCACTGTGTCCTGCTGTGTCCCGCTGTGCCCACAGCGTGTCCCCTTGTGTCCACAGATGTGTACCACACTGTGTAACGCTGTATCCCTGCTGTATCGACGCTGTGTCTTGCTGGGTCCCGCTGTGTCCTCGCTGTGTTGCCTGCTGTGTTCCGCTGTGTCCCCCGGCGTGTCCCCCGCTGTGTCCTCTCTGCGTCCCCCGCTGCGTCTCGTTGTTTCCTCCCCTTTCTCCTTCTGTCTCTCGCTGCTTCCCTTGCTTTGTGCTTTGCTTGGTAAAGTGGTGTCTTTTCTTGTGTTGGTTGCTGTGTTCTTGAGTCTGTGTGACTGAACATGGAGAGTTCTGCATACGTCACGCGCCATGCTACTTTCAGTACTCATGGGTATGGAGTGGCAATCTTTTGTCACTCTGATAGGTGACTGAGATAAAGGTTAAATTGCACTTTTGGGTCCTAGCTCCTGAACAAGTGTCAAGCGACTAATTCTACTGATCACTTGGTTTGAAAAAAATAAACACTTCTCTCAACTTCCACATGATCCACCCCAACCACTGTCCACACTTCCTTATTAGCCAGTATTAATCCAAGGGCGGACAAGAGAAAAAAAAGTGAGC
>NW_012295620.1:0-3289 GCF_000151885.1 Dipodomys ordii
TTTGATTCTCTGTCTGCTTCTGCTTCTCCTTCTTCTTCTCCAGATTCGGCTTCTTCTGCTTCTCGTGCTTCTCCTTCTGCCTGAGGTTCTCCTTCTGCTTCTTCGGATTCTTATGCTTCTGCTTCTCCTGCTTCTGCTTCTTCTGCTTCCCCTCCTTCTCTTTCTGCTTCTCCTTCTGTTTCTGCTTCTCCTTCTGCTTCTGCTTCTTGTCCTTCCCCTGTTTGTTCTGCTTATGCTTCTCCTGTTTCTGCATCTCCTGCTCCTCCTTCTGCTGCTCTTTCTGCTTCTCCTGCTGCTTTTCCTTCTCCTGCTCCTTCTTCTGCTTCTCTTTCTGCTTCTCCTTCTGTTTCTCCTTCTCCCTCACCTTCTCGTTCTTCTGCTTTTCCTTCTGCTTCTCCTTCTGCTTCTACATCTTCTGCTACTGCCTCTGCTTCTTCTGTTTCTTCTGCTTCTCCTTCTGCTTCTCCTTCTGCTTTTGCTTCTCTTTCTGCTTCTGCTTCTCCTTCTGCTTCTCCAGATTCTGCTTCTTCTGCTTCTCCTTCTGCTTCAGGTTCTGCTTCTGCTTCTTCGGCTTCGTCTGCTTCTGCTTCTCCTGCTGCTGCTTCTTCTGCTTCTCCTGCTTCTCTTTCTTCTTTTCCTTCTGTTTCTGCTTCTCCTTCTGCTTCTGCTTCTTCCCCTTCTTCTGTTTCTTCTGTTTCTGCTTCTCCTGCTTCTCGTTCTGCTTCTCTTTCTGCTTCTACTTCTCCTTCTTCTGCTTCTCCTTCTGCTTCTGCTTCTCCTTCTGCTTCAATTTCTCCTTCTGCTTCTCATTCTGCTTCTGCGTCTTCTGTTTCTTCTGCTTCTCTTGCTTCTGCTTCTCCTGCTTCTCCTACTTCTTGTGCTGCTTCTCCTTCTGCGTCTCTTTCTGCTTCAGCTTATCCTTTTGCTTCTCCTACTCCTAATCCTTCTCTTTCGCCTTCTCCTTCTTGTTCTTCTGCTTGTCCTGGTGCTTCTGCTTCTGCTTATTCTACTATTTCTGTTTCTTCTGCTTCTGCTTCAGGTTGTGCTTCTTCTGTTTCTCCTTCTGCTTCAGATTCTGCTTCTGCTTCTTCGGCTTCTCCTGTTTCTTCTGCTTCTGCTTCTCCTGCTTCTTCTGGTCCTCCTGCTTCTCTTTCTGCTTCTCCTTCTGCTTCTGCTTCTGCTTCTCCTTCTGCTTCTGCGTCTGCTCTTCTCCTTCTTCTGTTTCTTTTGCTTCTGTTTCTTCTTCTTCTTCTTCTTCTGTTTCTTCTGATTCTACTTCTGCTTCTCCTTCTTCTCCTTCTCTTTCTGCTTCTTCTGATTCTCCTGCTTCTCCTTCTTGTTCTCCTTCTGTTTCTGCTTCTCTTTCTGCTTCTGCTTCTCCTTCTTCTGCTCCTTCTCCTTCTTCTGCTTCTCCCACTGCTTCTGCTTCTGCTTCTTTTGCTTATTCTTTTTCTTCTGCTTCTGCTTCTCTTGCTTCTGCTTCTTCTGCTTCTACTGCTTCTCCTTATACTTCTCCTTATGCTTCTCCTTATGCTTCTCCTTATGCTTCTTCTTCTTCTAATTCGTCTTCTTCTCTTTCTTCTGCTTCTGCTTTTCCTGCTTCTTCTGCTTCTACTGCTTCTCTTTCTGCTTCTCATTCTGCTTCTGCTTCTCTTTCTGCTTCTCCTATTGCTTCTGCGGCTCTTCCTTCTCCTTCTCCTTCTTCTACTTCTCCTTCTGATTCTGCTTCTTCTGCTTCTCCTGCTTCTCCTTCTGCATCTTCTTCTGCTTCTGCTTCTCTTTCTGCTGTTTCTTCTGCTTCTGTTTCTCCTTCTGCTTCTCCTTCTGCTTCTCCTTCTGAATCTCCTTCTGCTTCTCCGTCTGTTTCTCCTTCTCCTTCTCGTTCTTCTGCTTTTCCTTCTGCTTCTCCTTCTGCTTCTGCTTCAACTGCTACTGCTTCTGCTTCTTCTGTTTCTTCTGCTTCTCCTTCTGCTTTTGATTCTCTTTCTGCTTCTGCTTCTGCTTCTACTTCAGCTTCTCATTCTGCTTCTCCAGATTCGGCTTCTTCTGCTTCTCCTGCTTCTCCTTTTGCTTCAGGTTCTGCTTCTGCTTCTTCGGATTCTTATGCTTCTGCTTCTCCTGCTTCTGCTTCTTCTGCTTCCCCTCTTTCTCTTTCTGCTTCTCCTTCTGTTTCTGCTTCTCCCTCTGCTTCTGCTTCTTATGCTTCTTCTTTATCTTCTGCTTCTGCTTCTCCTGCTTCTGCTTCTTGTGCTTCTACTGATTCTTCTTCTGCTTCTGCTCCTTCTGCTTCTACTTCTCTTTCTGCTTCTGCTTCTCCTGCTTGTTTTTCTACTTCTTCTGCTGCTTCTCCTTCTGCTGCTTCTTCTACTTCTCCTACTGCTTCTCTTTTTGCTTCTCCTTCTGCTTCTGCTTCTTCTGTTTCTCCTGCCTGAATTTCTGGTTCTACTTATTCTGCTGCTTCTCCTTCTGCTTCTGCTTCTACTTCTGCTTCCGATTCTGCTTCTTCTGCTTCTTCTCTTTCGGCTTCTGCTGCTTCTGATTCTTGTGCTTCTCCTGCTTCTCTTTTTGCTTCTCATTCCGCTTCGGCTTCTCCTTCTGCTTCTGCTTCTCCTCCTTCTCCTTCTCCTACTTCTGCTTCTCCTTCATCTTCTGCTTCTTCTGCTTCTCCTGCTTCTCCTTCTGCATCTCCTTCTGCTTGTGCTTCTCCTTATGGTTCTTCTTCTGCCTCTGCTTCTCCTTCTCCTTCTTTTGCTTCTCCTTTTGCTTCTGCTTCTTCTGCTTTTCCTGCTTCTCCTTCTGCATCTTCTTCTGCTTCTGCTTCTCCTTCTTCTGCTTCTCCTTCTTATTCTCCTACTGCTTGTCCTTCTGTTTCCATTCTCCTTCTTGTTCTTCTGCTTTTCCTTCTGCTTCTCGTTCTGCTTCTGCTACAACTGCTACTGCTTCTACTTCTTTTGTTTCTTCTGCTTCTCCTTCTGCTTTTGATTCTCTTTCTGCTTCTGCTTCTTCTTTTGCTTCACCTTCTGCTTCTCCAGATTCTGCTTCTTCTGCTTCTCCTGCTTCTCTTTCTGCTTCAGGTTCTCCTTCTGCTTCTTCACATTCTTATGCTTCTGTTTCTCCTGCTTCAGCTTCTTCTGCTTCCCCTCCTTCTCTTTATGCTTCTCCTTCTGTACATGCTTTTCCTTCTGCTTCTGCTTCTTGTCCTTTTCCTGTTTGTTCTGCTTATGCTTCTCCTGTTTCTGCATCTCCTGCTCCTCCTTCTGCTGCTCTTTCTGCTTCTCCTGCTGCTTTT
>NW_012295621.1:0-1802 GCF_000151885.1 Dipodomys ordii
CATTCTGCTTTTCCTGGTTCTCCTTCTGCTTCTGCTTCTTCTGCTTCTCCTTCTGCATCTTCTTCTGCTTCTGCTTCTCCTTCTTCTGCTTCTCCTTCTTATTCTCCTACTGCTTGTCCTTCTGTTTCCCTTCTCCTTCTTGTTCTTCTGCTTTTCCTTCTGCTTCTCGTTCTGCTTCTGCAACAACTGCTACTGCTTCTACTTCTTCTGTTTCTTCTGCTTCACCTTCTGCTTTTGATTCTCTTTCTGCTTCTGCTTCTCCTTTTGCTTCTCCTTCTGCTTTTCCAGATTCTGTTTCTTCTGCTTCTCTTTCTGCTTCAGGTTCTCCTTCTGCTTCTTCACATTCTTATGCTTCTGTTTCTCCTGCTTCAGCTTCTTCTGCTTCCCCTCCTTCTCTTTCTGCTTCTCCTTCTGTATCTGCTTCTCCTTCTGCTTCTGCTTCTTGTCCTTTTCCTGTTTGTTCTGCTTATGCTTCTCCTGTTTCTGCATCTCCTGCTCCTCCTTCTGCTGTTCTTTCTGCTTCTCCTGCTGCTTTTCCTTCTCCTGCTCCTTCTTCTGCTTCTCTTTCTGCTTCTCCTTCTGTTTCTCCTTCTCCTTCACCTTCTCGTTCTTCTGCTTTTCCTTCTGCTTCTCCTTCTGCTTCTGCATCTTCTGCTTCTTCTGCTACTGCCTCTGCTTCTTCTGTTTCTTCTGCTTCTAGTTCTGCTTCTCCTTCTGCTTTTGCTTCTCTTTCTGCTTCTGCTTCTCCTTCTGCTTCTCCAGATTCTGCTTCTCCTGCTTCTCCTTCTGCTTCAGGTTCTGCTTCTGCTTCTTCTGCTTCTCCTGCTGCTGCTTCTTCTGCTTCTCCTGCTTCTCTTTCTGCTTTTCCTTCTGTTTCTGCTTCTCCTTCTGCATCTGCTTCTTCTCCTTCCTATGTTTCTTCTGCTTCTGCTTCTCCTGCTTCTGCTTCTCCTGCTTCTCGTTGTGCTTCTCTTTCTGCTTCTCCTTCTCCTTCTTCTGCTTCTCCTTCTGCTTCTGCTTCTCCTTCTGCTTCTGCTTCTGCTTCAATTTCTCCTTCTTCTTCTCATTCTGCTTCTGCGTCTTCTGTTTCTTCTGATTCTCCTGCTTCTGCTTCTCCTGCTTCTCCTACTTCTCGTGCTGCTTCTCCTTCTGCGTCTCTTTCTGCTTCTGCTTATCCTTTTGCTTCTCCTACTCCTAATCCTTCTCTTTCGCCTTCTCCTTCTCCGTCTTCTGCTTCTCCTGCTTCTCCTTCTGCATCTTTTTCTGCTTCTGCTTCTCCTTCTGCTGCTTCTTCTGCTTCTGCTTCTCCTTCTTCTGCTTCTCCCTCTGATTCTGCTTCTTATGCTTATTCGTTTTCTTCTGCTTCTGCTTCTCCTGCTTCTGCTTCTTCTGCTTCTACTGCTTCTCCTTCTCCTTCTCCTTCTACTTCTCCTTCTCCTTCTCCTTCTACTTCTCCTTCTTCTTCTTCTTCTTCTTCTTCTTCTTCTTCTTCTTCTTCTTCTTCTTCTTCTTCTTCTTCTTCTTCTTCTTCTTCTTCTTCTTCTTCTTCTTCTTCTTCTTCTTCTTCTTCTTCTCTTTCTGCTGCTTCTGCTTTTCCTGCTTCTTCTTCTTCTACTGCTTCTCATTCTGCTTCTGCTTCTCCTTCTGCTTCTCCTATTGCTCCTGCGGCTCTTCCTTCTCCTTCTCCTACTTCTCCTTCTCCTTCTGCTTCTGCTTCTTCTGCTTCTCCTGCTTCTCCTTCTGTTTCTCTTTATGCTACTACTTCTTCTGCTTCTACTTCTGCTTCTGCTTCTGCTTCTGCT
>NW_012295622.1:0-823 GCF_000151885.1 Dipodomys ordii
ACTGCTATAATTTTCTAGGGTGAATACATCTAATGTAGCACTTCACCAGTAGGAGGAGGAAGGGCAAGGAATGCAAGATGTGTACAAAACAATGCAATGATGTTCTTAGGTTGAATTTTTTTTTTTTGGATCCGGTCGTGGGGCCTGAACTCTGGGCCTGGGTGCTGTCCCTCAGCTCTTCAGTTCAAGGCTAGCACTCTACCACTTGAGCCACAGCACCACTTCTGGCTTTTTTCTTTTTGCTTATGTGGCCCTGAGGAATCGAACCCAGGGCCTCAGGCATGCAAGGCAAGCACTCTACCACTGAGCCAACTTCTCAGCCCCTTAGGTTGAATTTTTAATCCCAGATAAAATGAGTTTTTTTCACTGTATTTTCGTAATACATGTGTTAAAATAAAAAAAACTACGAATGGGAAATTACTACCTAGTCTGACTTACTATTGAGTCTGACTTACTAATGAGGGACGCATAGCTGAACAGTGCAGTCATCAACCCAAAAGCAGTAGATAGCATGTCCACTACTGATGGGAATGATTTAAATATGTATTTTTATTTCACCACACAAAAAAAGAATCCCCCCTAAACCATCTTCACATGCAACTGTGTGTGTGTGTGTGTGTGTGTGTGTGTGTGCTGGCGCTGGGTCTCTAACACAGGACTATTTCTACAAGTTTAATGATCTTTTTCCCGCTTATATTGTGAAGAAAAATACTGTAATTTTCATCTGTACATGCTTGACTTAGTTTTGTTCTATATCTCATGTCTCTAATTAATAAGCTTAAATTTTTCTTCTAGCTCCTTGAACATCTGGAGTACAGGATAA
>NW_012295623.1:0-5091 GCF_000151885.1 Dipodomys ordii
TCCGCAGTGTCCCCGCTGTGTCCCGCTGTGTAACACTGTGTCCCGTGGTGTCCCATTTTGTCCCACGCTGTGTCCCCAGCTGCGTCCCCTCTGTGTCGCCGCTGTGTCCCCTCTCTGTCCTCTGCTGTCCCCCGCTGTGTCCCCCGCTGTGTCCCCCACTGTGACCCGCTGTGTCCCGCTGTGTCCCCACTGTGTGCCCCCTGTGTCCCACTGTGTACCCCGCTGTGTCCAGCTGTGTTCCCGCTGTGTCCCGCTGTGACCCGCTGTGTTCCCAGCTGTATCCCGCTGTGTCCCTGCTGTGTCCCCGCTGTGTCCTGCTGTATACTGCTGTGTCCCCCGCTGAGTCCCGCTGTGTCCCCGCTGTGTCCCGCTGTGTTCCCCATGTGTCCCCCGCTGTGTCCCACCGTGTCCCACTGTGTCCCCCACTGTTTCCCCCGCTGTGTCCCGCTGTGTCCACTGCTGTGTCCCCGCTGTGTCCCGCTTTTTCCCCGGCTGTGTCCTGCTGTGTCCTCACTGTGTCCCCCGCTGTATCCCGCTGTGTCCTTGCTGTGTCCCCAGCTGTATCCCGCTGTGTCCCCCGCTTTGTCCCGCTGTGTCCCACTGTGTCCCCACTGTGTCCCGCTGTGTCCCGCTGTGTCCCCGGTGTGCCCGCTGTGTCCCGATGTGTTCCCCGCTGTGTCCAGCTATGTCACCGCTGTGTCCCGCTGTGGCCCATCTCTGTCTCCGCTGTCCCCCGCTGTGTCCCCTGCTTTGTGCCACTGTGTCCCGCTATGTCCCCCGCTTTGCCTGCTGTGTCCCCGCAGTGTCCCTGCTGTGTCCTGCTGTGTCTCACTGTGTCCCGTGGTGTCCCACTTTGTCCCCCGCTTTTTCTCCCGCTGTGTCCTCCGCTGAGTCCCCTCTGTATCGACGCTGTGTCCCGCTGTGTCCCGCTGTATCCTCGCTGTGTTCCCCGCTGTGTCCCGCTGTGTCACCTGCTGTGTCCCCCGCTGTGTCCTCGCTGTGTCCCCCGCTGTGTCCTTGCTGGGTCCCCCGCTGTGTCCTGCTGTGTCCCGCTGTGTCCCGCTTTGTCCCTGCTGTGACCCTCTCTGTCCCCGCTGTATTGACGCTGTGTCCCGGTGTGTCCCGCTGTGTCTGCGCTGTGTTTCCGGCTGTGTCCCGCTGTATACCCCTCTGTGTCCCCTGCTGTGTCCCGCTGTGTCCCCTCTCTGTCCCCTGCTGTCCCCCCGCTGTGTCCCCCCGCTGTGTCTCACTGTGTCGCCCGCTTTGTCCCGCTGTGCCCCTGCAGTGTCCCCGCTGTGTCCCACTTTGTCACACTGTGTCCCGTGTTGTCCCGTTTTGTCCCCCGCTGTGACCTCGCAGTGTTTCCCGCTGTGTCCCGCTGTGTCCTCGCTGTGTTCCCCGCTGTGTCCCGCTGTGTTCCCCGTTGTGTCCACCGCTGTGTCCCGCTGTGTCCTCGCTGGGTCCCCCGCTGTCTCCTGCTGAGTCCCGCTGTGTCCCGCTGTGTCGCCCGCTTTGTCCCGCTGTGCCCCTGCAGTGTCCCCACTGTGTCACACTGTGTCACACTGTGTCCCGTGTTGTCCCGCTTTGGCCCCCGGTGTGACCTCGCTGTGTTTCTCGCTTTGTCCCGCTGTGTACCCTTCTGTGTCCCACGCTGTGTCCCGCTGTGTACCCCGCTGTGTCCAGCTGGTCCTCTCTTTGTCCATCGCTGTCTCCTGCTTTGTCCTACGCTGTGTCCCGCTGTGACCGCTGTGTCCTCGCTGTGTCCCCTGCTGTGTCCCGCTGTGTTCCCCGCTGTAACCCGCTGTGTCCCGCTGTGTCCCCCACTGTGTCCCTGCTGTCTCCCCGCTGTGTCCCACTGTGTCCCGCTGTGCCCCACACTGTGTCCCGTTGTGTCCACAGTGTGTACCACGCTATGTAACGCTGCCTGCCCGCTGTATCGACGCTGTGTCCCGCTGTGTCCCGCTGTGTCCTCGCTGTGTTCCCCACTGTGTCCCGCTGTGTCCCCCGCTGTGTCCCCCGCTGTGTCCTCGCTGTTTCCCCTGTTGTGTCCCGCTGTGTCCTCACTGGGTAGCCCACTGTGTCCTGCTGTGTCCACCGCTGTATCTTGCTGTGTCCCGCAGTGTCCTCGCTGTGTCCCGCTGTGTAACACTGTGTCCCGTGGTGTCCCACTTTGTCCCACGCTGTGTCCCCAGGTGAGTCCCCGCTGTGTCCCGCTGTGTCCCCCACTGGGTTCCGCTGTGTCCCCGCAGGGTCACCGCTGTTTCCCGCTGTGACCCGCTGTGTTCCGTGGTGTCCCGCTTTGTCCCCCGCTGTGTCCCCCGCTGAGTCACCGCTGTGTCCCCCGCTTTGTACCGCTATGTCCGTGCAGTGTCCCCGCTGTGTCCAGCTGTGTCACACTGTCCCGTGGTGTCCTGCTTTGTCCCCCGCTGTGTCCCCCACTGAGTCCCCTCTGTGTCGCAACTGTGTCCCGCTGTGTCCTCGCTGTGTCCCCCCTGTCTCCCGCTGTGTCCCCCGCTGTATCCCGCACCCCACTGTACCGCTGTGTCCTCGCTGTGTCCCCCACTGTGTCCAGCTGTGTCCTCCGTGTATCCCAAGCTGTGTCCCGCTGTGTCCCTCTGTGTACCCCGCTGTGTCCTGCTATGTTCGGGCAGTGTCCTCGCTGTGTCCCGCTGTCCCGCTTGTCCTCGCTGTGTCCCCCGCTGTGTCCCTTTGTGTCCCCAGCTGTGTACCCCGCTGTGTCCTGCTGTGTCCCCACTGTATCCACGCTGTGTCCTGCTGGGTCCCGCTGTGTCCTCGCTGTGTTCCTCGTTGTGTCCCGCTGTGTCCCCCGCTGTGTCCCCGCTGTGTCCCTGCTGTGTCCCTGCTGTGTCGCCGCTGTGTCCCACTGTGTCCTGCTGTGTCCTCACTGCGTCCCACACTGTGTTCCACTGTGTCCCGCTGTGTCCCCGCTGTGTCCCGCTGTGTCCCCCGCTGTGTCCAGCTGTGTCCTGCTGTGTCCCCTGCTATGACCCTCTCTGTCCCCGCTGTATTGACGCTGTGTCCGGGTGTGTTCCGCTGTGTCCGCGCTGTGTTACCCGGCTGTGTCCCGCTGAGTACCCCTCTGTGTCCCCCGCTGTGTCCCTCTGTGTCCCCTCTCTGTCCCCTGCTGTCCCCCGCTGTGTCCCCCGCTGTGTCTCGCTGTGTCTCCCGCTTTGTCTCGCTGTGCCCCTGCAGTGTCCCCGCTGTGTCCCACTGTGTCACACTGTGTCCCGTGTTGTCCCGCTTTGTCCCCAGCTGTGACCTCGCAGTGTTTCCCGCTCTGTCCCGCTGTGTCCTCGCTGTGTTCCCCGCTGTGTCCCGCTGTGTCCACCGTGTGTCCACCGCTGTGTCCTCGCTGTGTCCCCCGCTTTGTCCCGCTGTGTCCTCGCTGGGTCCCCCGCTATGTCTCGCTGTGTCCCGCTGTGTCTGACTGTGTCACGCTCTGTCCCCGCTGTGTCCCGCTGTGTCCCTCTGTGTCCCCGCTGTGTGTCCGCTGTGTCCCGCTGTGTACCCCGCTGTGTCCAGCTGTGTCCTTTTGCGTCACGCTGTTTCCCCGCTGTGTCCCTGCTGTGTCCCTCTGTGTACCCCGCTGTGTCCAGCTTTGTCCCCGCTGTGTCTCGCTGTGTCCCACGCTCTGTCCCACACTGTGTCCCGCAGTGTCCCGCGCTGTGTTCCGCTGTGTCCCCCGCTGTGTCCCACTGTGTCCCCCGCTGAGTCCCCGCTTTGTCACCGCTGTGTCCCACTGTTTCCTCGCTGTGTCCCCTGCTGTCTCCCTCTCTGTCCCTCGCTGTGTCTCACGCTTTGTCCCCGCTGTGTCCCACTGTGTCCCGCTGTGTCCGGCTGTGCCCCCACTGTGTCCCGTTGTGTCCACAGTGTGTACCACGCTGTGTAACGCTGTGTGCCCGCTGTATCGACGCTGTGTCCCGCTGTATCCTGGCTGTGTCCCCCGCTGTCTCCAGCTCTGTCCCCCGCTGTGTCCCACTGTGTCCCACTGTGTCCTGCTGTGTCCCGCTGTGCCCCCACTGTGTCCCGTTGTGTCCACAGCTGTGTACCACGCTGTGTAACGCTGTGTGCCCGCTGTATCGACGCTGTGTCCCGCTGTGTCCTGCTGTGTCCTCGCTGGGTCTCCCGCTGGGTCCTGCTGTGTCCCCCGCTGTGTCCCGCTATTTCCCGCTGTGTCCTCGCTGTGTCCCCCGCTGTGTCCCGTTGTGTTCCTAGCCGTGTACCCCGTTGTGTCCTGCTGTATCGACTCTGTGTCCCACTGGGTCCCGCTGTTTCCTTCCTGTGTTCCCCGCTGTGTCTCGCTGTGTCTCCGCTGTATCGACGCTGTGTCCCCGCTGTGTGCCCGCTGTGTCCCGCTGTGTACCCCGCTGTGTCCAGCTGTGTCACCGCTGTGTCTCGCTGTGGCCACTTTCTCTCTCCGCTGTCCCCCGCTGTGTCCCCCGCTGTGGCCCGCTGTGTCCCACTTTGTCCCCCGCTTTGTCCTGCTGTGTCCCGCAGTGTCCCCGCTGTGTCCCGCTGTGTAACACTGTGTCCCGTGTTGTCCCACTTTGTCCCACGCTGTGTCCCCCGCTGAGTCCCCTCTGTGTCGCCGCTGTGTCCCCCTGTGTCCTCGCTGTGTCCCCCGCTGTCTCCGGCTTTGTCTCCCGCTGTGTTCCGCTGTGTCCGGCTGTGTCCCCGCTGTGTCCCCAGCTGTGTCCCGATGTGTCCTGCTGTGTCCTCCCTGTGTCCCCAGCTGTGTACCCCACTGTGTCCCACTGTGTCCCAGCTCTATCGATGCTAGGTCCCGCTTTGTCCCGCTGTGTCCCACTGTGTTCCAGCTGTGTCCCGCTGTGTCCCGCTGTGTCCCTGGTGTGCCCGCTGTGTCCCGCTGTTTACCCCCCTGTGTCGAGCTATGTCACCGCTGTGTCCCGCTGTGGCCCATCTCTGTCTCCGCTGTCCCCCGCTGTGTCCCCCGTTGTGTGCCACTGTGTCCCGCAATGTCCCCTGCTTTGTCCTGCTGTATCCCCGCAGTGTCCCACAGCTGTGTCCCGCTGTGTCACACTGTGTCCCGTGATGTCCCACTTTGTCTGA
>NW_012295624.1:0-5089 GCF_000151885.1 Dipodomys ordii
TAGTTCTCACACAGTGGGACACAGCGGGACACTGCGGGGACACAGCAGGACAAAGCCGGTGACACAACGGGACACAGCGGGCACACAGCGGGGACACAGCGGGACACAGCGGGACACAGCGGGGACAGAGCGGGACACAGTCGGACACAGCGGGACACAGCGGGGGACACAGCGGGAGACAAAGAGGGACACCACGGAACACAGCGGGACACAGCGGGAAACAGCAGTGATACTGCGTGGACACAGTGGGACACAGCGGGGGACACAGCGGGACACAGAGGGCCACAGCGGGGCACACAGCGGGGGACAGCGGAGACAGAGAGTGGCCACAGCGAAACAAAGCGGTGACACAGCTGGACACAGCGGGGTACACAGCGGGACACTGCGGGCACACAGCGGGGACACAGCGGGACACAGCGGGACACAGCGTGGACACAGTGGGACACAGCGGGACACAGCAGGCACACAGCAGGGACACAGCGGGACACAGCGGGGATAGAGAGGGACATAGCCGGACACAGCGGGACACAGCGGGGGACACAGCGGGACACAGTGGGGGACCCAGTGAGGACACAGCGGGACATAGCAGAGACACAGCAAGGACACAACGGGGGACACAGCGGGGGACACAGCGGGACACAGCGGGGACACAGTGGGACACAGCGGGGGACACAGCGGGACACAGAGGGGGACACAGCGGGACACAGTGGGGGACACAGCCAGACACAGCAGGGGAAACAATGGGGGACACAGCGGGACACAGCGTGACACAGCGAGGACACAGCGGGACAGAGTGGGACACTGCAGGGCACAGCGGGGGACACAGCGGGACACAGCGGGGGACAAAGCGAGGACACAGCGGAACACAGAGTGGGACACAGTGAGGACACAGCGGGACACAGCTGGACACAGCGGGACACAGCCGGGTCACAGCAGTGGACACAGCGGGACACAGCAGGGGACACAGTGGGACACAGAGGGGGACACATGGAGCACTCAGCGGGATAAAGCGGGGACACAGCGGCGACTCACCGGGGGACACAGCGGGGGACAAAGCGGGACACCACAGAACACAGTGGGAAACAACGGGACACAGCGGGAAAACTGCGGGGACACAGGGGGACAAAGCGTGGGACACATAGGGACACAGCGGGGGACACAGTGGGGAACACAGCGGGACACAGCGGGGAACACAGCGAGGACACAGTGGGACCCAGCGGTACACAGCGTCGATACAGCGGGGACACAGCGTTACAAAGCGTGGTACACAGCTGCGAACACAACGGGACACAGTGGGGGCACAGCGAGACACAGCGGGACACAGCGAGGACACAGCGGGACACAGCGCTGACACTGCGGGGACACAGCGGGGGACACAGCGGGGGACACAGCCGGACACAGCGGGACACAGCGGGGGACGAAGGGGGGACACAGCGGGACCCAGCGCGGGACACAGCGAGGACACATTGGGACACAACGGGGACACAGCGGGACTCAGCGGGGGACACAGCAGTACACAGCGGGACACAGCAGGACCCAGCGGGGACCCAGCAGTGGACACAGCGGGACACAGCGGGGGACAAAGCGGGACAAAACGGAATACAGCAGGACACAGCGTGAAACAGCGGTGAACCTGCGGGGACACAGAGGGACACAGCGGGGGACATAGCGGGACACAGCGGGACACAGCGGGGGACACAGCGGGACACAGCTGGGGACACAGAGGGGGCCAGCAGGGAACAGAGAGGGGACACAGAGGGACACAGCGGGGGACACAGAGGGGTACACAGTGGGACACAGCCGGAAACACAGCGCGGACACAGCTGGACACACCGGGACACAGCGTCAATACAGCGGGGACAGAGAGGGTCACAGCAGAGACACAGCGGGACACAGCAGGACATAGCGGGGGACACAGCGGGACACAGCGGGGACACAGCAGGGACAAAGCGGGACACAGCAGGGGACACAGCGACGACAAAGCGGGACACAGCGGGGACACAGCGGGACTCAGCAGGGTCACAGCGGGACACAGCGGGGGACAGAGCGGGACACAGCAGGGGATACAGGGGGAGAAATCGGGACACAGCGGGGGACACAGGGACGACAAAGCAGGACACAGCGGGGACAGAGCGGGACTCAGGAGGGTCACAGCTGGACACAGCAGGGGACACAGCGGTACACGGTGGGGGACACAGAGGGACACAGCGGTGGACACAGGGGGGACAAAGCGGGACACAGCGGGGGACACAGCGAGGACACAGCGGGACGCAGCGGAACACAGCGGGACTCAACACGGTCACAGCGGGACATAGCGGGACACAGCGGGACACAGCGGGACACAGCGGGGACACAGCAGGGGACACAGCGGGACACAGCGGGGCACACAGCGGAACACAGCGGGGGACACAGTGGGGACAAAGCGGGACACAGCAGGGGACACAGCGAGGACACAGCGGGACACATCAGGGACACAGCAGGACTCAGCGGGGGACACAGCGGGACACAGCGGGACACAGCGGGGACACAGCAGGGACACAGCGGGGGACACAGTGGGACAGAGCAGGGGACACAGCAGGGGACACAGAGGGACACAGCGGAGTACACAGAGAGGACACAGCGGGACTCAGCGGGACACAGCGTCGATACAGCCGGGACACAGCGGGACACAGCGGGGTACACAGCTAGGGACACAACGGGACACAGTGGGGGACATAGCAGGACACAGCTGGACACAGCGGGGACACAGCGGGGTCACAGCGGGACACTGTGGGAGACACAGCCAGGACACAGCTGGACACAGCGGAACACAGCGTGACACAGCGGGGACACAGCAGGGGACACAGCAGCACCCAGCGGGACAGAAGGGCACAGAGGGGTACACAGCGGGACACCGCAGGGGACACAGCGGGACACAGCGGGACACAGCGTGGGACACAGCGGGACACAGCGGAGACAGAGCGGGGCACAAAGCGGGACACAGCGGGACACAGCAGGGGACAGAGTGGGACACAGAGGGACACAGCGGGGACACAGCGGGACACAGCCTGGGACACAGCGCGACTCAGAGGGGGACAGATCTAGGTACACAGCGGGACACAGCGGTGACACAGCTGGACACAGTGGGGTACACATCGGGACACAGCGGGGACAAAGCGGAGGACACAGCGACGACACAGCGGGACACAGTGGTGGACACAGCGGGACATAGCGGGGACACAGCAGTGGACACAGCGGGACACAACGGGGGACACAGGGGGGATACAGCGGGACACAGAGGGGGACACAGCGAGGACATATTGGGACACAGCGGGGACACAGCGGGACACAGCGGGACATAGCTGCGACAGAGCGGGACAGAGCGGGACACAGCGGGGAACACAGCGAGGACACAGCGGGGGACAGAGCGTGACACAGCGGGGGACACAGAGGGGTACACAGCGGGATACAGCAGGGCACACAGCGGGACACAGCGGGGGACACAGCGGGACACAGTGGGGGACACAGCGGGGGACACAGCGGGACACAGCGGGGGACACAGAGGGGTACACAGGGGGACACAGCAGGGGACACAACGGGACACAGAGGGGCACACAGGGGGACACAGCGGGGAACACAGTGGGGAACACAGCGTGACACAGCGGGGGACACAGAGGGGTACACAGCGGGATACAGCAGGGTACAAAGCAGGACACAACATGTGACACAGCGGGACACAACGGGGGCCACAGCGGGGGACACAGCGGGACACAGCGGGGGACACAGAGGGGTACACAGCGGGACACAGCAGGGGACAATGTGAGACACAAAGGGGGACACAGCGGGACACAGCGGGGAACACAGCGAGGACACAGCGGGACCCAGAGGGACAGAGAGTCGATTCAGCAGGTACGCAGCATTACACAGCTTGCTACACAGCTGTGGACATAACGGGACACAGTGGGGGCACAGCGGGACACAGCGGGTCACAGTCGGACACAGTGGGGACAAAGCGTGAGACACAGCGGGGGACAGAGTGGAAGACAGCAGGGGACACAGCGAGGACACAGTGGAACACAGCGGTGACACAGCGGGGGAAATAGCGGGACACAGCGTGGGACACAGAAGTACACAGCTTGACACAGAGGGATACAGCGGGGGAAACAGCGGGGGACAGAGCTGGACACAGTGGGACACAACGGGTACACAGGGGGGACACAGCGGTAGGACAAAAGCGGGACACAGCGGGGGACACAGCAGGACACAGCGGGACACAGCGGGGACACAGCGGGACACAGCGGGGGACACAGCAGTACACAGCGGGACACAGCGGAACACAGCGGGGGACACAGCGGGACACAGAGGGGGACACAGAATGTTACACAACGGGACACAACTGGGAACACAGCGAGGACACAGTGGGACCCAGCGGGAC
This sequence comes from Dipodomys ordii, assembly GCF_000151885.1. Lineage (NCBI taxonomy): Eukaryota > Metazoa > Chordata > Mammalia > Rodentia > Heteromyidae > Dipodomys > Dipodomys ordii. The sequence goes on from NW_012295624.1 coordinate 4,415, forward strand.
ACAGCGTCGATACAGCGGGGACACAGCGGGACACAGCGGGGTACACAGCAGGACACAAAGGGACACATCGGGAGACACAGCGAGGACACAGCGGAACACAGCGTGGGATACAGCGAGAACAAAGCTTGAGGGACAGCGGGGGACAGAGAGGGAGACAGCGAGGGAAACAGCGGGACACAGTGGGGAACACAGCAGGGGACACATCGGGACACAGCGGGACACATCGGGGACAGAGAGGGACACAGCGTGACACAGTCGGAAACAGCGGGGGACACAGCGGGACACAACAGGGGACACAGTGAGGACACAGCGGGACAGAGCGGGGACACAGCTGGACACAGAGGGGTACACAGCGGGACATAGCGGGGACCCCGCGGGGACACAGCAGGACACAGCGGGGGACACAGCCAGACACAGCGGGGGACACAGCAGGGGACACAGCGGGACACAGCAGGTCACAGCTGGACACTGCGGGGGACACAGTGGGACACAGCAGGGGACACAGCGGGACACAGCGTGGTACACAGCGGGACACCGCGGGGTACACAGCGGGGGACACAACGGGACACAGCGGGGGACACAGAGGGAAACACAGGGACACAACGAGGACAACGCGCGGGACACAGCGGGGACACAGCTGGGGACACAGCGGGACATAGCGGGGACACAGTGTGA
>NW_012295625.1:0-5089 GCF_000151885.1 Dipodomys ordii
TTCTCCTTCTCCTTCTTCAGCTTCTCCGTCTGATTCAGCTTCTTCAGCCTTTCCTGATTCTCCTTCAGCTTCTCCTTCTGTTTCTCCTTCTCCTTCTCGTTCTTCTGCTATTCCTTCTGCTTCTCTTTCTGCTTCTGCATCTTCAGCTTCTTCTGCTACTGCTTCTGCTTATTCTGTTTCTTCTGCTTCTCCTTCTGCTTTTGCTTCTCTTTCTGCTTCTGCTTCTCCTTATGGTTCTCCTTCTTCTTCTCCAGATTCTGCTTCTTCTGCTTCTCCTTCCGCTTCAGTTTCTGCTTCTGCTTCTTCGGCTTCTTCTGCTTCTATTTCTGCTTCTCCTTCTGTTTCTGCTTCTCTTTCTGCTTCTGCTTCTTCTCCTTCTTCTATTTCTTCTGCTTCTCCTGCTTCTCCTTCTGTTTCTCTTTATTCTTATCCTTCTGCTTCTCCTTCTCCTTCTCTTTCTTCTGCTTCTCCTTCTGCTTCTGCTTCTCCTTCTGCATCTACTTCTGTTTTAATTTCTCTTTCTTCTGCTTTTCATTCTGCTTCTGCTTCTCCTGCTTCCGCTTCTTCTGCTTCTCCTGCTTCTCCTTCTCCTTCTCCTTTTCTTTCTGCTTCTGCTTATCCGTCTGTTTCTCCTTCTCCTAATCCTTCTCTTTCTCCTTCTCCTTCTTCTTCTTCTTCTGCTTTTCCTGCTTCTTCTCCTTCTGCTTCTTCTTCTTTTTCTGCTTTTTCAGTTTCTTCTGCTTCAGCTTTTGCTTCTTCTGCTTCTCCTTCTGCTTCTGTTTCTCCTTCTGCTTCTGCTCTTCTCCTTCTTCTGTTTCTTCTGCTTCTGCTTCTCCTGCTTCTCCTTCTTCTGCTTCTCCTACTTCTCCTTCTGCTTCTCCGTCTCATTCTCCTTCTCCTTCAATTTCTCCTTCTTGTGCTTCTCATTCTCCTTCTGCTTCTGCTTCTCCTGCTTCTGCTTCTTCTGTTTCTCCTTCTGCTTCTCCTTCTGCTTCTCTTTCTGCTTCTAATTCTGCTTCTGCTCCTCCTACTCCTAATCCTTCTCTTTCTCCTTCTTATTCTTCTGCTTCTCGTTCTGCTTCTTCTGCTTGTTCTGTATCTTCTGCTTCTGCTTTTCCAGCTTCTGATGCTTCTGCTTCTCCTTCTGCTTCAGGTTCTCCTTCTGCTTCTTCAGCTTTTTCTGTTTCTTCTGCTTCTGCTTCTCCTGCAACTGCTTCTTCTGCTTCTGTTTCTATTTCTGCTTCTCCTTCTGCTTCTGCTTCTCCTTCTGCTTCTTCTCCTTCTTCTGTTTCTTCTTCTTCTTCTTCTTCTGCTTCTCCCGCTGCTTCTTCTGCTTCTCCTGATTGTCCTTCTGCTTCTGCTTCTCCTTCTCCCTCTTCTACTTCTCTTTCTGCTTCTGCTTCTTCTGATTCTCCAACTTCTCCTTCTGTTTGTGCTTCTCTTTCTGCTTCTGCATCTCCTTCTGCTTCACCTTCTGCTGATCCTTCTCCTTCTTCTGTTTCTCCCTCTGCTTCTATTTCTGCTTCTTATGCTTCTTCTTTTTCTTCTGCTTCTCCTGCTTCTGCTTCTTATGCTTCTACTGCTTCTTCTTCTTCTACTGCTTCTTCTTCTGGTTCTGCTTCTTCTGCTTCTACTTCTCTTTCTGCTTCTCCTGCTTGTTTTTCTGCTTCTTCTGCTGCTTCTCCTTCTGCTGCTTCTGTTACTACTCCTTGTGCTTCTCTTTTTGCTTCTTCTCCTTCTTCTGCTTCTGCTTCTTCTGTTTCTCCTGCCTGAATTTCTGGTTCTACTTCTTCTGCTGCTTCTCCTTCTGCTTCTGCTTCTCCTTCTGCTAATGTTTCTGCTTCTTCTGCTTCTTCTCTTTCGGCTTCTCCTGCTTCTGCTTCTTGTCCTTCTCCTGCTTCTCTTTCTGCTTCTCATTCTGCTTCTGCTTCTCCTTCTGCTTCTCCTCCTTTACCTTCTCCTACTTCTGCTTCTCCTTCAGCTTCTGCTTCTTCTGCTTCTCCTGCTTCTCCTTCTGCATCTCCTTCTGCTTGTGCTTTTCCTTATGCTTCTGCTTCTGCTTCTCCTTCTTTTGCTTCTCCTTTTGCTTCTGCTTCTTCTGCTTTTCCTCCTTCTCCTCCTGCTTCTGTTTCTTCTGCTTCTCCTGCTTCTCCTTCTGCATTTCTTCTGCTTCTGCTTCTCCTTCTTCTGCTTCTCCTTCTGATTCTCCTTTTGCTTCTTCTTCGTCTGCTTTACCTGCGTCTCTTTCTGCTTCTCCTTCTGTTTCTCCTTCTGTTTCTCCTTCTCCTTCTTGTTCTTCTGCTTTTCCTTCTGCTACAACTGCTTCTGCTTCGACTTCTTCTGTTTCTTCTGCTTCTCCTTCTGCTTTTGATTCTCTTTTTGCTTCTGCTTCTCGTTCTGCTTCTTATTCTGCTTGTTCAGATTCTGCTTCTTCTGCTTCTCCTGCTTCTCCTTCTGCTTCAGGTTCTCCTTCTGCTTCTTCACATTCTTATGCTTCTGCTTCTCCTGCTTCTGCTTCTTCTGCTTTCCCTCCTTCTCTTCCTACTTCTCCTTCTGTTTCTGCTTCTACTTCTGCTTCTGCTTCTTGTCCTTCTTGTGTTTCTTCTGCTTCTGCTTCTCAAGTTTCTGCATCTCCTGCTTCTCCTTCTGCTGCTCTTTCTGCTTCTCCTGCTGCTTTTCCTTCTCCTGCTCCTTCTTCTGCTTCTCTTTCTGCTTCTCCTTCTGTTTCTCCTACTCCTTCTCCTTCTCGTTCTTCTGCTTTTCCTTCTGCTCTTCCTTTTGCTTCTGCATCTTCTGCTTCTTCTGCTACTGCCTCTGCTTCTTCTGTTTCTTCTGCTTCCCCTTCTGCTTCTCCTTCTGCTTTTGCTTCTCTTTCTGTTTCTGCTTCTCCTTCTGCTTCTCCAGATTCTGCTTCTTCTTCTTCTCCTGCTTCTCCTTCTGCTTCAAGTTCTGCTTCTGCTTCTTCGGCTTCTTCTGCTTCTGCTTCTCCTGCTGCTGCTTCTTCTGTTTCTCCTGCTTCTCTTGCTGCTTTTCCTTCTGTTTCTGCTTCTCCTTCTGCTTCTGCTTCTTCTCCTTCCTATGTTTCTTCTGCTTCTGCTTCTCCTGCTTCTGCTTCTCCTGCTTCTCGTTGTGCTTCTCTTTCTGCTTCTACTTCTCCTTCTTCTGCTTCTCCTTCTGCTTCTGCTTCTCCTTCTGCTTCTGCTTCTGCTTCAATTTCTCCTTCTGCTTCTCATTCTGCTTCTGCGTCTTCTGTTTCTTCTGCTTCTCCTGCTTCTGCTTCTCCTGCTTCTCCTACTTATCGTGCTGCTTCTCCTTCTGCGTCTCTTTCTGCTTCTGCTTATCCTTTCGCTTCTCCTACTCCTAATCCTTCTCTTTCGCCTTCTCCTTCTCCTTCTTCTGCTTCTCCTGCTTCTCCTTCTGCATCTTCTTCTGCTTCTGCTTCTGCTGCTTCTTCTGCTTCTGCTTCTCCTTCTTCTGCTTCTCCCTCTGATTCTGCTTCTTATGCTTATTCTTTTTCTTCTGCTTCTGCTTCTCCTGCTTCTGCTTCTTCTGCTTCTACTGCTTCTCCTTCTCCTTCTCCTTCTCCTTCTTCTCCTCCTCCTCCTCCTTCTTCTTCTTCTTCTTCTTCTTCTTCTTCTTCTTCTTCTTCTTCTTCTTCTTCTTCTTCTTCTTCTTCTTCTTCTTCTTCTCCTTCTCTTTCTGCTGCTTCTGCTTTTCCTGCTTCTTCTTCTTCTACTGCTTCTCTTTCTTCTTCTCATTCTGCTTCTGCTTCTTCTTCTGCTTCTCCTATTGCTTCTGCGGCTCTTCCTTCTCCTTCTCCTACTTCTCCTTCTACTTCTGCTTCTGCTTCTTCTGCTTCTCCTGCTTCTCCTTCTGCATCTTCTTCTGCTTCTGCTTCTCTTTCTGCTGCTTCTTCTGCTTCTGTTTCTCCTTCTGCTTTTCCTTCTGCTTCTTCTGCTTCTCCTTCTGCTTTTCCTTCTGTTTCTCCTTCTCGTTCTTCTGCTTTTACTTTTGCTTCTCCTTCTGCTTCTGCTGCAACTGCTACTGCTTCTGCTTCTTCTGTTTCTTCCGCTTCTCCTTCTCCTTTTGATTCTCTTTCTGCTTCTGCTTCTCCTTCAGCTTCTCATTCTGCTTCTCCAGATTATGCTACTTCTGCTTCTCCTGCTTCTCCTTCTGCTTCAGGTTCTGCTTCTGCTTCTTCGGATTCTTATGCTTCTGGTTCTCCTGCTTCTGCTTCTTCTGCTTCCCCTCCTTCTCTTTCTGCTTCTCCTTCTGTTTCTGCTTCTCCTTCTGCTTCTGCTTCTTGTCCTTCTCCTGTTTCTTCTGCTTCTGCTTCTCCTGCTTCTGCTTCTTCTGCTTTTCCTGCTTCTCTTTCTGCTTCTCCTTCTGCTTCTGCTCCTCCTTCTGCTTCTGCTCCTTCTATTTCTTCTGTTTCTTCTTCTTCTGCTTCTCCCGCTCTGCTTCTTCTGCTTCTCCTGCTTCTCGTTCTGCTTCTCTTCGTCGGCTTCTCTTTCTACTTCTCCTTCTGCTTCTTCTCCTTCTTCTTCTCCTTCTGCTTCTGCTTCTTCTGCTCCTCCTGCTACTCCTTCTGCATCTCCTTCTGCTTGTGCTTTTCCTTCTGCTTCTTCTTCTGCTTCTGCTTCTCCTTCGTCTGCTTCTTCGTCTGTTTCTGCTTCTTCTGTTTTTCCTGCTTCTCCTTCTGCTTCTCATTCTTCTTCTCCTTCTGTTTCTCCTTGTCGTTATTCTGCTATTCCTTCTGCTTCTCTATCTGCTTCTGCATCTTCTGCTTCTTCTGCTACTGCTTCTGCTTCTTCTGTTTCTTCTGCTTCTCTTTCTGCTTCTCCTTCTGCTTTTGCTTCTCTTTCTGCTTCTGCTTCTCCTTCTTCTCCAGATTCTGCTTCTTCTGCTTCTCCTTCTTCTCCTTCTGCTTCAGGTTCTGCTTCTGCTTCTTCTGCTTCAGGTTCTGCTTCTCCTTCTGTTTCTGCTTCTCTTTCTGCTTCTGCTTCTTATCCTTCTTCTATTTCTTTTGATTCTGCTTCTCCTGCTTAAAGCTTCTCCTTCTGTTTCTCCTTATGCTTCTCCTTCTGCA
>NW_012295626.1:0-1210 GCF_000151885.1 Dipodomys ordii
CCACTTGAGCCACAGCACCACTTCCGGCTTTTTTTCTTTTTGCTTATGTGGTGCTGAGGAATGGAACCCAGGGCCTCATGCATGCAAGGCAAGCGCTCTACCACTGAGCCACTTCCTCAGCTCTATACCACATTTTCTTGGTCCATTAGTCCACTGAGGAGCATCTGGGTTGATTCCATATATTGACTATGGTAAACAATATGGCAATGAATATGGTTGGGCTGGTAGCTTTATTGTGGTTTTGCTTACCAACTTCTTCCTTTTATTAATTATAATTTTTATTGTTTTATATTATGTATTATTTATCTATTTTATTGTTTATAAGGGTGATATACAGAGAAGTTACAGTATATAGGTCATGTAATGAGTATATTTCATTATGGACAATGTCACTCCTTCCCTTGTTTTCTCTGTTTTTCCTTCCTGTCCTCACTCACAAATTGTATAGTTTAGTTAACAATATACTGTCTAATGAGTACCACTTATTTTCATTCTTATTCTTGTTCTTTCTCTTATTCATTTTTAATCCTAGAAAAATGATGCTTTGGAATTACTTTGAGTGATTTTTTTCTAGAAATCTATGTATTCTTCTGACTAATGGAAAATTTTCTTATACAAATGGGAAAGGAATAGGGAAAGAAATCTAGTTCTATTTAACATACATGCCTGCACACACACACACACACACACACACACACACACACACACACACACCCCAGGCAGTAGCAGAGAATTTTTTTGCTTTAAATGAACAATGTAATGATTTTTGTCAATGCTATAATGAAAAAAGTGTGGATTCTAAAATCATACAGGCTTTTGATGAAAATTATTGGATATTAGTGTCAATTCCAAAATTGACATATAAAAAAACTAGGAAGCACCAAAATTGATGTATATTTTAAATTTTATCTTGAATGTATGCATTTACAGAGATTAAAATATAGTTAGAAATGACTAAGTCTTACTTCACTTAATATAATTTTTTCCAAGTCTTTCCATTTCCTAACAAATGGGGCGATGTCATTCTTTCTGATGGAGGCATAGAATTCCATTGTGTATATGGGGGAGGGGAGGGGAGGATTGGGTGGGGGGGTGGGGGAGGGGGATGGGAAGGGATGGGAAAGGGAAGCTAAGGAGGATCCTGTAAGGCTTGATAAGAAATGTACTCGTTATTGCGACCATGTTATGGTTAACCCTCTGAACAGGATGT
>NW_012295627.1:0-5088 GCF_000151885.1 Dipodomys ordii
TACTCAGTGGGTGTCTCATCTTTTTTTTTTTTTTTTTTTTTTTTGTGGACACAGCAGGATCCAGCGGGACACAGCGTCGATAAAGCGGGGACACAGCGGGACACAGTGGGGTCACTGCGGGACACATTGGGGGACAAAGTGGGACACAGCGGGACACAGCGGGGATGCAGCGGGACACAGTGGGACACGGCGGGGGACACAGCAGGAAACAGAGGGGGACACAGTGGGGGAAACAGCTGGACACAGCGGGTAACACAGCGAGGACACAGTGGGACCCAGCGGGACACAGCGTCGATACAGCGGAGACACAGCGTTACACAGCATGGTACAAAGCTGTGGACACAACGGGACACAGTGGGGGCACAGCGGGACACAGCGGGACGCAGTGGGACACAGCGGGTACAAAGCGTGAGACACAGCAGGGGACAGAGCTGGAGACAGCGGGGACACAGCGGGGACACAGCGGGACACAGCGAGGACACAGCGGGACAGAGCGGGACACTGCAGGGCACAGCGGGGGACACAGCGGGACACAGCGGGGGACACAGGGAGGACACAGCGGAACACAGAGTGGGACACAGTGAGGACACAGCCGGACACAGCGGGACACAGCGGGACACAGCCGGGACCCAGCAGTGGACACAGCGGGACACAGCGGGGGACACAGCGGAACACAGCGGGGGACACATGGAGGACTCAGCGGGACAAAGCGGGGACACAGCGGCGACTCACCGGGGGACACAGCGGGGGACAAAGCGGGACACCACAGAACACAGTGGGAAACAGCGGGACACAGCGGGGAAACTGCGGGGACACAGGGGGACAAAGCGTGGGACACATAGGGACACAGCGGGGGAGACAGCGGGACACAGTGGGACACAGCCGGGGACACAGGGGGGACACAGCGGGACCAAGCGGGACACAGCGTCGATACAGCGGGGACACAGCGGGACACAGCGGGGGACACAGCGAGGACACAGAAGAACACAGCGTGGGAAACAGCGAGGACACAATGGGACACAGCGGGGACACAGCGGGACCCAGCGCGGGACACAGCGAGGACACATTGGGACACAGCGGGGATACAGCGGGACCCAGCGCGGGACACAACAGTACACAGCGGGACACAGCGGGACACAGCGGGGAACACAGTGAGGACACAGCGGGGACACAGCGGGGACACTGCGGGAACATAGGGGGACACAGCGGGGCACACAGCGGGACACAGCGGGACACAGCTTTGGACACAGTGGGAACACAGCAGGACACAGCGGGGGACACAGCGAGGACACAGCGGGACACAGCGGGACACAGCGTGGGACAAAGTGGGAGACAGCAGGGGACACAGCGAGGACACAGCGGGACACAGCGGCGACACATAGAGGACTCAGCGGGGGACACAGTGGGGGACAGAGCGGGACACAGCGGGACCCAGCGGGGACAAAGCGTGGGACAAAGCGGGAGACAGCAGGGGACACAGCGAGGACACAGCGGGACACAGCGGCGACACATAGAGGACTCAGCGGGGGACACAGTGGGGGGCAGAGAGGAACACAGCGGGACTCAGCGGGGACAAAGCGTGAGACACAGCGGTGGACAGAGCAGGAGACAGAGGCGGACACAGCGAGGACACAGCGGGACACAGCGGGTACACAGGTGGCTGAGGGGGGGCCACAGCGGGGGACAAAGCGGGACACCACGGAACACAGCGTGAAACAGCGGTGAACCTGCGGGGACACAGTGGGACACAGCGGGGACACAGCGGGGACACTGCAGGACCCAGCAGGACACAGCGGGACACAACAGGACACAGCGGGGGACACAGCGGGACACAGCGGGGGACACAGCGGGACACAGCGGAGACACAGAGGGGACTCAGCAGGGGACATAGCGGGGGACAAATCGGGACACCACAGGACACAGTGGGACACAGCGGGACACAGCGGGGACACTGCGGGGACACAGCGGGTCAAAGCGGGGGACCCAGCGGGACACAGCGGGACCCAGCAGGACCCAGCGGGGAAACAGCGGGGACACAATGGGCACAGCGAGGACACAGCGGGACACAGTGGGGGACACAGCGGGACACAGCAAGGCACAACGGGGTCACAGCAGTAGACACAGAGGGACACAGCGGGGGACACAGCCAGACACAGCAGGGGACACAGCGGGACACAGTGGGGGACACAGCAGGGGACACATTGGGACACAGTGGGGGACACAGCGGGACACAGCGGGGACACAGCTGGACACAGTGGGGTACAGAGCCGGACACAGCAAGGCACAACGGGGTCACAGCAGTGGACACAGCCGGACAAAGCGGGGCACAGAGTGGGACAGAGCGGGGATACAGCAAGTGCCACAGAGTGACACAGCGGGACACAGCGGGGGACACAGCGAGGACACATTTGGCCACAGCGGGTACACAGCGGGACTCAGCGGGGGACACAGCAGGTCACAGCGGGACACAGTGGGACACAGTGGGGCACAGCAGGGACGCAGCGAGTGACACAGCAAGGGACACAGCGGGACACCGCGGGGTACACAAAGAGGACCCAGCAGGACCCAGCGGGACATAGCTTCGATACAGCGGGGACACAGCGGGACACAGCGGGGTACACAGCTGGGGACACAACGGGACATAGTGGGGGACATAGCGGGATACAGCGGGACACAGCGGGACACAGCGGGGCACAGTTGGGACAAAGTGGGCGACACAGCGGGGAACAGAGCAGGACACAGCAGGGGACACATAGAGGACACAGCGGGACACAGCGGGGACACAGTTGGGACACAGCGGGGGACCCTGAGGGGCACAAACGGGACAACACGGAACACAGTGGGACACAGTGGGATAAAGCGGGACACTGCATGGATACAGCGGGACACAGCGGGGGACACAGCAGGACACAGCGGGACACAGAGGGGGACAAGGCGGGACACAGCGGGGGACAGAGCGGGGGACACAGCGAGACACAACGGGTACAAAGCGAGACACAGCAGATTACACAGTGGAACACAGCGGGCACACAGCCGGGATACAACGGGACACAGTGGGGAAAGAGCGGGACAAAGCATGACACAGCGGGAAACAGCGGGGTACACAGCGGGACACACGGGGGACACAGCAGGGTACACTGCGGGACACACGGTGGACACAGCAAGGACACAGCAGGACACAGTGACGACACAGCGGGACACAGCGGGGGAAACAACGGGACACAATGTGGACACAGCAGTGGACACAACGGGACACAGCGGGGGACAGAGGGGGACACAGCGTGGGACACAGCGAAGACACATTGGGACACAGCGGGGACACAGCGGGACTCAGCGGGGGGACACTGCAGTACACAGAGGGACACAGCGGGACAAAGAGGGGGACACAGTGGGACAGAGCGGGGGACACGGCAGGGGACACAGAGGAACTCAGCGGGACACAGCGGGGGACACAGGGGGGACACAGCGGGACACAGGGGGGGATACAGCGAGGACACATTGGGACACAGCGGGGACACAGCGGGACTCAGCGGGGGACACAGCAGTACACAGCGGGACACAGAAGTGACACAGCTAGACAAAGCGGGGTACACAGCGGGACACACCGGGCACACAGCAGGGACACAGCGGGACACACCGGGACACAGTGGAGAAAGAGCGGGACACAGCATGACACAGCGGGACACAGCGGGGTACACAGCGGGACACACGGGGAACACAGTGTGGACACAGCGGGACACAGCTGGGGACACAGCGACGACACAGCAGGACACAGCGGGGGCACAGGGGGGACACAGCGGGACATAGCAGGACACAGAGGGGGACACAGTGGGACGGAGCAGAGGATACAGCGGGGACACAGCGAGGACCCACGGGGACACAGCGGGGACACAGCGGCACCCAGCAGGACACAGCGGGGCACACAGTGGGACACAGCGGGACACACCTTGGGACACAGCGGGAACACAGCAGGACACAGCCGGGGACACAGGGAGGACACAGCGTGACACAGCGGGACACAGCTGGGGACACTGCGGGACACAGCGGGACACAGCGGGGACACAACAAGGACACAGCGGGGGACACAGCGGGACACAGCTGGACACAGCCGAGGACACAGCAGGACACAGTGAGAGACACAGCGGGGGACACAGCGTCGATAGAGTGGGGACACAGCGGGACACAGCGGTGAAAAAACCGGACTCAGCGGGGGACACTGTGGGACCCAGCGGGACCCAGCGGGGACACAGCAAGGACACAGCGGGGGACACAGCGGGACACAGCAGGGAACACAGCAAGGGACACAGCGGGAGACACAGCGGGACACAGTGGGGAACACAGAGAGAGACACAGCAGGACCCAGTGGGACACAGCGTCGATACAGCGGGTACACAGCGGGACACAGCGGGGTACACAGCTGGTGACACAAAGCGACACAGTGGGGGACACAGCGGGACACAGCGGGACACAGCGGGGCACAGCAGGGACAAAACGGGAGACACAGTGGGGAACAGAGCAGGACACAGCGGGGGACACAGAGAGGACACAGTGGGGACACAGCGAGACTCAGCTGGGGACACAGCGGGGGAAAAAGCGGGACACCACGGGACACAGTGGGACACAGCGGGACACAGCGGGGTCACTGCGGGACACAGTGGGGGACAAAGTGGGACACAGCGGGACACAGCGGGGACGCAGCGGAAAAACAGCGGGACACAGCGGGACACGGCGGGGGACACAGCGGGACAAAGAGAGGGACATAACGAGGACACAGCGGGACACAGCGGGACACAGCAGGGGACACAACGAGAACACAGCAGGGGACAGAGCTGGAGACAGCGGGGGACACAGCGGGGACACAGCGAGGACACAGCGGGACAAAGCATGACACTGCAGGGCACAGCGGGGGACACAGAGGGACACAGTGGGGGACACAGCGGGAGACAGCGGGGGACACAGCGAGGACACAGCGGGACACAGCGCTGACACTGCGGGGACACAGCGGGGGACACAGCGGGGGACACAGCCGGACACAGCGGGACACAGCTTGGGACACAGCGGGAACACAGCAGGACACAGCCGGGGACA
>NW_012295628.1:0-5088 GCF_000151885.1 Dipodomys ordii
TCATCAGCGGGGCACAGCAGTACACATTGGGACACACCGGGACACAGCGGGGTACACAGCAGGGACACAGCGGGGGACACAGCGGGACACAGCGGGGGACACAGGGAGGACACAGCGGGACCCAGGTGAACCCAGCGTCGAAATGGCAGGGACACAGCAGGACACAGCGGGGATAAAAGCGAGGACACAGCAGAACACAGCGTGGGACACAGCGAGGACACAGCGAGGACACAGCGGGACAAGGCGGGGACATGCCGTAGACACAGCGGGACACAGTGGCGGACACAGCGGGACACAGCGGGGAACACAGCGAGGACACAGCGGGAACCAGGACGACACAGCGTCGATACAGCGGGGACACAGCGTTACACAGCGTGGTACACAGCTGTGAACACAACGGGACACAGTGGGGGCACAGCGGGACACAGCGGGACACAGTGGGACGCAGCAGGGACAAAGCTTGAGACACAGCGGGGTACAGAGCGGGAGACAGCGGGGGACACAGCGAGGACACAGCGGTACACAGCGCTGACACTGCGGGGCACACAGCGGTACACAGCGGGGAACACAGCGGGGGACACAGCGGGACACAGAGGGACACAGCGGGGGACACAGGGGGGACACAGCAGGACACAGTGGGGGACACAGCGAGGACACATTGGGACACAGCAGGGACACAGCGGGACGCAGCGGGGGACACAGCAGTACACATCAGGACACAGCGGGACACAGCGAGGGACGCAGAGGGGTACACAGCGGGATAAAGCGGGGAACACAGCGAGGACACAACGGGATCAAGCGGGACACAGCGTCGATACAGCGGGAACACAACGGGACACAGCGGGGTACACAGCTGGGGACACAGCGGGACACAGCGGGGGACACAGCGGGACACAGCGGGGGACACAGCGGGACACAACGGGGAACACAGGGAAGACATAGCGGGACCCAGCGGGACCCAGCGTCGTTACAGCGGGGACTCAGCGGGACACAGCGGGGTGTACAGCTGGGTACACAACGGGACACTCGGGGGACACAGCGAGGACACAGAGGGACACAGCGGGACACAGCGGGGACACTGCGGGAACATAGTGGGACACAGCGGGGTACACAGCGGGACACAGCGCTACACAGCTAGGGACACAGCGGGGACAAAGCGGCAGACAGCGGGGGACACAGCGAGGACACAGCGGGACACAGCGGCGACACAGAGGGGACTCAGCGGGACAAAGCGGGGGACACAGCGGGACACAGCGGGACACAGCGGGGAACAGCGGAGACAGAGAGGGGCCAAAGAGAGACGCAGCGGTGACACAGCTGGACACAACGTAGTACACAGCAGGACACAGCCGGGCACACAGTGGGGACACAGCAGGGACCAAGCGGGATATAGCGGGACACAGCGGAACACAGCAGGGGACACAGCGGGACACAGCAGGGGACCCAGCTAGTACACAGCGAGACACAGCGGGGGACACAGCTGGGGACACAGCGGGACACAGCGGGGAACTCAGCGAGGACACAGCGGGACCCAGCAGGACACAGCGTCGATACAGCAGGGACACAGTGTTACACAGCGTGGTACCCAGCTGTGGACACAACGGGACAGAGTGGGGGCACAGCGAGACACAGCGGGACACAGCGAGGACACAGCGGGAAACATTGGTGACACAGCGGGGACCCAGCGGGACCCAGCAGGACACAGCGGGACACAGCAGGACACAGCGGGACACAGCGGGGACACAGCGGGGACCCAGCGGGACCCAGCAGGACACAGCGGGACACAGCAGGACACAGCGGGGGACACAGCGGGACACAGCGGGGGACAATGCGGGACACAGCGGCGACACAGAGGGGACTCAGCTGGGGACATAGCGGGGGACAAATCGGGACACCACAGGACACAGTGGGACACAGCGTGACACAGCGGAGACACTGCGGGGACACAGCGGGACAAAGCCGGGGACCCAGCGGGACACAGCGGGACACAGCAGGACCCAGCGGGGAAACAGCGGGGACACAGTGGGACACAGCAAGGACACAGCGGGACACAGCGGGACACTGCGGGGCACAGCGGGGGACACAGCGGGATACAGCGGGGGACACAGGGAGGACACAGCGGAACACAGCATGGGACAAAGCGAGGTCACAGCGGGAAGCAGCGAGACACAGCGGGACCCAGCGGGGACCCAGCAGTGGACACAGCGGGACACAGCGGGGAACAAAGCGGGACACCACGGAACACAGCAGGACACAGCGTGAAACAATGCTGAACCTGCGGGGACACAGTGGGACACAGCGGGGGACCCAGCGGGACACAGCGGGGGACACAGCCGGACACAGCAGGGACACAGCGGGACACAGCGGGGGACACAGCAGGGACACAGTGGGACACAGTAGGACACAGCGTGGGACAAAGCGGGAGACAGCAGAGGACACAGCGAGGACACAGCTGGACACAGCGGGGACACAGAGGGGACTTAGCAGGGGACATAGAGGGGAAAAAGCGGGACACCACGGGACACAGTAGTACACAGCGTGACACAGCGGGGACACTGCGGGACACAGCCGGGGGACACAGCGGTGGACAGCGGGGGAAATAGAAGGGACACAGCGGGACACAGAGGGGACACAGCTGGACACAGAAGGGTACACAGCGGGGCACAGCGGACTCACAACAGGGACAGAGCTGGACACAGAGGGACACAGAGGGGACAGAGCGTGACACAGCGGGACACAGCGGGACACAGCAGGGGACTCAGCGGGACACAGCAGGGGACACAGGGAGGACACAGCTGGACACTGAGGGAGACAGAGCGAGGACACAGCCGGACACAGCGAAACACAGCGTGACACAGTGGGGACACAGCAGGGGACACAGCGAGACACAGCGGGGGACACAGAGGGACACAGCGGGGTACACATCAGGGACAAAGCGGGACACAGCGGGGGACACAGCGATGACAAAGCGGGACACAGCGGTGACACAGCGGGACACAGCTGGGGACACTGCGGGACACAGTGGGACCCAGCGGGGACAAAGCGTGAGACACAGCGGTGGACAGAGCGGGAGACAGAGGCGGACACAGCGAGGACACAGCGGGACACAGCGGGGACACAGAGGTGGCTCAGGGGGAGCCACAGCGGGGGACAAAGCGGGACACCACGGAACACTGCGGGACACAGCGTGAAACAGCGGTGAACCTGCGGGGACACAGCGGAGGACACAGCGGGACACAGCGGGGACACAGAGGGGACTCAGCAGTGGACATAGCGGGGGACGAAGCGGGACACCACAGGACACAGTGGGACACAGCGGGACACAGCGGGGACACTGCGGGGACACAGCGGGACAAAGCGGGGTACCCAGCGGGACACAGCGGGACACAGCAGGACCCAGCGGGGAAACAGGGGAGACACAGTTTGACACAGCGAGGACACAGCGGGACACAGCGGGACACTGCGGGGCACAGCGGGTTACACAGCAGGACACAGCGGGGGACACAGGGAGGACACAGCGGAACACAGCATGGGACAATGCGAGGACACAGCGGGAAACAGCGAGACACAGCGGGACCCAGCGGGGACCCAGCAGTGGACACAGCGGGACACAGCAGGGGACAAAGCGGGACACCACGGAACACAGCAGGACACAGCGTGAAACAGCGGTGAACCTGCGGGGACACAGCGGGACAAAGCGGGTGACACAGCGGGACCCAGCGGGACCCAGCGGGGGACACAGCCAGACACAGCAGGGACACAGCGGGGACACAGCGGGACACAGCGGGACACAGCAGGGGACACAGCAGGGACAAAGTGGGACATAGTAGGACACAGCGTGGGACAAAGCAGGAGACAGCAGAGGACACAGCGAGGACACAGCTGGACACAGCGGGGACACAGAGGGGACTCAGCAGAGGACATAGAGGGGAAAAAGCGGGACACCACGGGACACAGTAGGACACAGCGGGACACAGCGGGGACACTGCGGGACACAGCCGGGGGACTCAGCGGTGGACAGCGGGGCACAGAGAAGGGACACAGCGGGACACAGAGGGGACACAGCTGGACACAGAAGGGTACACAGCGGGGCACAGCGGACACACAACGGGGACAGAGCTGGACACAGAGGGTCACAGAGGGGACAGAGCGTGACACAGCAGGACACAGCGGGACACAACAGGGGACTCAGCGGGACACAGTGGGGGACACAGGGAGGACACAGCTGGACACTGAATGAGACAGAGCGAGGACACAGCCGGACACAGCGAAACACAGCGTGACACAGTGGGGACACATCAGGGGACACAGCAGGACACAGCGGGGGACACAGAGGGACACAGCGGGGTACACAGCAGGGACAAAGCGGGACACAGCACGGGACACAGCGAGGACAAAGCGGGACACAGCGGTGACAATCGGGACACAGCTGGGGACACTGCGGGACACAGCGGGACACAGCGGGGACACAGCAAGGACACAGCGGGGGACACAGCGGGACACAGCCGGACATAGCCGGGGACACAGCGGGACACAGCGAGAGACACAGCGGGGGACACAGCGGGACACAGCGGGGAACAAAGAGAGGACACAGCGGGACCCAGGGGGACACAACGTTGATAGAGCGGGGACACAGCGGGACACAGCGGTGAAACAACGGGACTCAGCAGGGGACACTGCGGGACAGAGAGGGACCCAGCTGGAACACAGCAAGGACACAGCGGGGGACACAGCGGGACACAGCGGGACACAGCGGGGGACACAGCAGGACACAGTGTGGAACACAGAGATAGACAGAGCAGGACCCAGCGGGACACAGCATCGATACAGCAGAAACAAAGCGGGACACAGCGGGGTACACAGCTGTTGACACAACGGGACACAGTGGGGGACACAGCGGGACACAGCGGGACACAGCGGGACACAGCGGGACACAGCGGGGCACAGCAGGGAAAAAATGGGAGACACAGTGGGGAACAGAGCAGGACACAGCGGGGGACACAGAGAGGACACAGTGGGGACACAGCGAGACTCAGCCGGGGACACAGTGGGGGACAAAGCGGGACACCACGGGACACAGTGGGACAC
>NW_012295629.1:0-5087 GCF_000151885.1 Dipodomys ordii
GCTTCTAGTTCTGCTTCTCCTTCTGCTTCTGCTTCTCCTTCTGCTCCTTCTCCTTCTTCTGTTTCTTCTTCTTCTTCTTCGTCTGCTTCTCATCTGCTTCTGTTTCTCCTTCTGCTTCTGCTTCAATTTCTCCCTTCTGCTTCTCATTCTGCTTCTGCGTCTTCTGTTTCTTCTGCTTCTCCTGCTTCTCTTGCTGCTTCTCCTTCTGCGTCTCGTTCTGCTTCTGCTTATCCTTTTGCTTCTCCTACTCCTAATCTTCCTCTTTCGCCTTCTCCATCTTCTTCTTCTGCTTTTCCTGCTGTTTCTGCTTCTGCTTATTCTACTATTTCTGTTTCTTCTGCTTCTGCTTCAGATTGTGCTTCTTCTGTTTCTCCTTCTGCTTCAGATTCTGCTTCTGCTTCTTCGGCTTCTCATGTTTCTTCTGCTTCTGCTTCTCCTGCTTCTTCTGCTTCTCCTGCTTCTCCTTCTGCTTCAGGTTCTCCTTCTGCTTCTTCACATTCTTATGCTTCTGCTTCTCCTGCTTCTGCTTCTTCTGCTTTCCCTCCTTCTCTTCCTGCTTCTCCTTCTGTTTCTGCTTCTCCTTCTGCTTCTGCTTCTTGTCCTCCTTGTGTTTCTTCTGCTTCTGCTTCTCAAGTTTCTGCATCTCCTGCTTCTCCTTCTGCTGCTCTTTCTGCTTCTCCTGCTGCTTTTCCTTCTCCTGCTCCTTCTTCTGCTTCTCTTTCTGCTTCTCCTTCTGTTTCTCCTACTCCTTCTCCTTCTCGTTCTTCTGCTTTTCCTTCTGCTTCTGCATCTTCTGCTTCTTCTGCTACTGCCTCTGCTTCTTCTGTTTCTTCTGCTTCCCCTTCTGCTTTTGCCTCTCTTTCTGCTTCTGCTTCTCCTTCTGCTTCTCCAGATTCTGCTTCTTCTGCTTGTCCTGCTTCTCCTTCTTCTACAGGTTCTGCTGCTGTTTCTTCGGCTTCTTCTGCTTCTGCTTCTCCTGCTGCTGCTTCTTCTGCTGCTCCTTCTTCTATTTCTGCTTTTCCTTCTGTTTCTGCTTCTCCTTCTGCTTCTGCTTCTTCTCCTTCTTATGTTTCTTCTGCTTCTGCTTCTCCTGCTTCTGCTTCTCCTGCTTCTCGTTGTGCTTCTCTTTCTGCTTCTCTTTCTGCTTCTCTTTCTGCTTCTCCTTCTCCTTCTCCTTCTTCTACTTCTCCTTCTGCTTCTCCTTCTCCTTCTGCTTCAATTTCTCCTTCTGCTTCTCATTCTGCTTCTGCGTCTTCTGTTTCTTCTGCTTCTCTTGCTTCTGCTTCTCCTACTTCTTGTTCTGCTTCTCCTTCTGCGTCTCTTTCTGCTTCTGCTTATCCTTTTGCTTCTCCTACTCCTAATCCTTCTCTTTCGCCTTCTCCTTCTTGTTCTTCTGCTTGTCCTGGTGCTTCTGCTACTGCTTATTCTACTATTTCTGTTTCTTCTGCTTCTGCTTCAGATTGTGCTTCTTCTGTTTCTCCTTCTGCTTTAGATTCTGCTTCTGCTTCTTCGGCTTCTCCTGTTTCTTCTGCTTCTGCTTCTCCTGCTTCTTCTGGTTCTCCTGCTTCTCTTTCTGCTTCTCCTTCTGCTTCTGCTTCTCCTTCTGCTTCTGCTTCTGCTCTTCTCCTTCTTCTGTTTCTTTTGCTTTTGTTTCTTCTGCTTCTTCTTCTTCTGTTTCTTCTGATTCTACTTCTGCTTCTCCTTCTTCTCCTTCTCTTTCTGCTTCTTCTGATTCTCCTGCTTCTCCTTCTTGTTCTCCTTCTGTTTCTGCTTCTCTTTCTGCTTCTGCTTCTCCTTCTGCTGCTCCTTCTCCTTCTCCTTCTTCTGCTTCTCTCACTGCTTCTGCTTCTGCTTCTTTTGCTTATTCTTTTTCTTCTGCTTCAGCTTCTCCTGCTTCTGCTTCTTCTCCTTCTACTGCTTCTCCTTATACTTCTCCTTATGCTTCTCCTTATGCTTCTCCTTATGCTGCTTCTTCTTCTTCTTCTTCTTTGTCTTCTTCTTCTTCTCTTTCTTCTGCTTCTGCTTTTCCTGCCTCTTCTGCTTCTACTGCTTCTCTTTCTGCTTCTTGTCCTTCTTCTGTTTCTTCTTCTTCTGCTTCTCCCGCTTGTGCTTCTTCTGCTTTTCCTGCTTCTCTTTCTGCTTCTCCTTCTGCTTCTCCTTCTGCTTATGCTCCTTCTTCTTCTGTTTCTTCTTCTTCTGCTTCTCCCGCTTGTGCTTCTTCTGCTTCTCCTGCTTCGCATTCTGCTTCTCTTCGTCGGCTTCTCTTTCTATTTCTGCTTCTGCTTCTTCTGATTCTGATTCTTCTCCTTCTTCTTCTCCTTCTGCTTCTGCGTCTTCTGCATTTCCTGCTTCTCCTTCTGCATCTCCTTCTGCTTGTGCTTTTCCTTCTGCTTCTTCTTCTGCTCCGGCTTCTCCTTCTCCTTCTTCTGCTTCTCCGTCTGCTTCTGTTTCTTCTGCTTTTCCTGCTTCTCCTTCTGCTTTTCCTTCTATTTCTCCTACTCGTTCTTCTGCTATTCCTTCTGCTTCTCTTTCTGGTTCTGCATCTTCAGCTTCTTCTGCTACTGATTCTGCTTCTTCTGTGTCTTCTGCTTCTCCTTCTGCTTCTCCTTCTGCTTTTGCTTCTCTTTCTGCTTCTGCTTCTCCTTCTAGTTCTCCTTCTTCTTCTCCAGATTTTGCTTCTTCTGCTTCTCCTGCTTCTCCTTCTGCTTTAGGTTCTGCTTTTGCTTCTTCGGCTCCTTCTGCTTCTATTTCTGTTTCTCCTTCTGTTTCTGCTTCTCTTTCTGCTTCTGCTTCTTCTCCTTCTTCTATTTCTTCTGATTCTGCTTCTCCTACTTCTGCTTCTCCTGCTTCTCCTTCTGTTTCTCTTTATGCTTCTCCTTCTGCTTCTCATTCTTCTGCTTCTACTACTGCTCCTGCTTCTCCTTCTGCATCTTCTTCTGTTTCAATTACTCCTTCTTCTGCTTTTCATTCTGCTTCTGCTTCTCCTGCTTCTGCTTCTTCTGCTTCTCCTGCTTCTCCTTCTCATTCTCCTTCTCTTTCTGCTTCTGCTTATCCTTCTGTTTCTCCTACTCCTAATCCTTCTCTTTCTCCTTCTCCTTCTTCTTCTTCTGCTTCTCCTGCTGCTTCTTCTTCTGCTTCTTCTGCTTTTTCTGTTTCTTCTTCTTCTGCTTCAGCTTCTGCTTCTTCTGCTTCTCCTTCTGCTTCTGCTTCTCCGTCTGCTTCTGCTTCTGCTCTTCTCCTTCTTCTGTTTCTTCTGCTTCTGCTTCTCCTGCTTCTTCTTCTGCTTCTCATACTTCTCCTTCTGCTTCTCCGTCTCATTCTCCTTCTCCTTCAATTTCTCCTTCTTGTGCTTCTCATTCTGCTTCTGCTTCTGCTTCTCCTACTTCTGCTTCTACTGTTTCTCCTTCTGCTTCTCCTTCTGCTTCTCTTTGTGCTTCTGATTCTCCTTCTGCTCCTCCTACTCCTAATCCTTCTCTTTCTCCTTCTTCTTCTTCTGCTTCTCGTTCTGCTTCTGCTTCTTCTCCTTGTTCTGTTTCTTCTGCTTCTGCTTTTCCAGCTTCTGCTGCTTCTGCTTCTCCTTCTGCTTCAGGTTCTCCTTCTGCTTCTTGGGCTTCTTCTGTTTCTTCTGCTTCTGCTTCTCCTGCTACTGCTTCTTCTGCTTCTTCTGCTTCTCTTTCTGCTTCTCCTTCTGCTTCTGCTTCTGCTCCTTCTCTTTCTTCTGTTTCTTCTTCTTCTGCTTCTCCTGCTTCTGCTTCTTCTGCTTCTCCTGCTTGTCCTTCTCCTTCTGCTTCTCCTTCTCCTTCTTCTCCTTCTCTTTCTGCTTCTGCTTCTTCTGATTCTCCAACTTCTTCTTCTTCTCCTTCTGTTTCTGCTTCTCTTTCTGCTTCTGCATCTCCTTTTGCTTCACCTTCTGGTGCTCTTTCTCCTTCTTCTGTTTCTCCATCTGCTTCTGCATCTTATGCTTCTTTATTTCTTCTATTTCTGCTTCTCCTGCTTCTGATTCTTATGCTTCTACTGCTTCTTCTTCTGCTTCTGCTTCTTCTGCTTCTACTTCTCTTTGTGCTTCTGCTTCTCCTGCTTGTTTTTCTGCTTCTTCTGCTGCTTCTCCTTCTGCTGCTTCTTCTCCTTCTCCTTCTCTTTTTGCTTCGCCTTCTGCTTCTGCTTCTGCTTCTTCTGTTTCTCCTGCCTGAATTTCTAATTCTACTTCTTCTGCTGCTTCTCCTTCTGCTTCTGCTTCTACTTCTGATTCTGATTCTGCTTCTTCTGCTTCTTCTCTTTCGGCTTCTCCTGCTTCTGCTTCTTGTGCTTCTCCTGCTTCTCTTTCTGATTCTCATTCCGCTTCTGCTTCTCCTTCTGCTTCTGTTTCTCCTCCTTCTCCTTCTCCTACTTCTGCTTCTCCTTCAGCTTCTGCTTCTTCTGCTTCTCCTTCTGCATCTCCTTCTGCTTGTGCTTGGCCTTATGCTTCTTCTTCTGCCTCTGCTTCTCCTTCTCCTTCTTTTGCTTCTCCTTTTGCTTCTGCTTCTTCTGCTTTTCCTGCTTCTCCTTCTGCTTCTGCTTCTTCTGCTTTTCCTTCTGCATATTTTTCTGCTTCTGCTTCTCCTTCTCCTTCTTCTGCTTCTCCTTCTTATTCTTCTTCTGCTTCTTCTTCTTCTGCTTTACCTGCTTCTCTTTCTGCTTCTCCTTCTGCTTCTCCTTCTGTTTCTCCTTCTCCTTCTTGTTCTTCTGCTTTTCCTTCTGCTTCTCGTTCTGCTTCTGCTACAACTACTACTGCTTCTACTTCTGTTTCTTCTGCTTCTCCTTCTCCTTTTGATTCTCTTTCTGCTTCTGCTTCTCCTTCTGCTTCTCATTCTGCTTCTCCAGATTCTGATTCTTCTGCTTCTCCTGCTTCTCCTTCTGCTTCAGGTTCTGCTTCTGCTTCTTCGGATTCTTATGCTTCTGCTTCTCCTGCTTCTGCTTCTTCTGCTTCCCCTCCTTCTCTTTCTGCTTCTCCTTCAGCTTCTGCTTCTTGTCCTTCTCCTGTTTCTTAAAACTAGTTCTTCTCCTGTTTCTGCATAAAAAGGCTGCTCCTTCTGCTGCTCTCTACTGTT
>NW_012295630.1:0-2365 GCF_000151885.1 Dipodomys ordii
CCCTGCTGTGTCCACGGTGTCCCCCGCTGTGTGCGGCTGTGTCCCCGCTGTGTCCCAGCTGTGTCCCGCTGTGTCCCCGTTGTTCCCCGGTTTGTCCCCACTGTCCCCCGCTGTGTCCCTCGCTGGGTACCTCTGTGTCTCGCTCTGTCCTCGCTTTGTTTCTGCGATGTCCTGCTGTGGCCCCGCTGTGTCCCTGCTGTGTTCCACTCTCTCCCGCTGTGTGCAGCTCGGTGTCCCCAGCTGTGTCCCCCGCTGTGTCCCCCTGTATCCCGGTTTGTCCCGCTTTGTCCCCCGTTGTGTCCCACTGTTTCCCACTGTGCCCCAGCTGTGTCCCTGCTGTGTCCCGCTGTGTATCCCGCTGTGTCCCACTGTGTCCCGCTGTGTGCCCGCTTTGTTCCCCTCTGTGTCCTCCTGTGTCCCC
Source organism: Dipodomys ordii (assembly GCF_000151885.1). Taxonomy (NCBI): domain Eukaryota; kingdom Metazoa; phylum Chordata; class Mammalia; order Rodentia; family Heteromyidae; genus Dipodomys; species Dipodomys ordii. The sequence continues at coordinate 422 of NW_012295630.1, forward strand.
TGCTGTGTCCCCGCTGTGTCCCACTGTGTCCCGCTGTGTCCCGCTGTGTACACTGCAGTGACCTGCTGTGTCCCCCGATATGTCCTGCTGTGTCCCCAATGTGTCCTGCTGTGTCCCCGCTGTGTCCCCTGCTGTGTCGCGCTGTGTCCCCGCCTGTGTCCCCACTGTGACCCTCTGTGTCCCTGTTGTGTCCCTGTTGTGTCCCGCTGTGTCCCGCTGTGTCCCGCTGTGTCCCCGATGTCCCCCGCTGTGTCCCCTTATGTCCCCGCTGTGTCCCCGCTGTGTCCCGCTGTGTCCCCGGTGTGTCCCCGCTGTGTCCCGCTGTGTCCCTGCTGTCCCCAGGTGTGTCCCCGCTGTCCCCCGCTGTATCCCCCTCTGTGTCCGGCTGTGTCCCGTTTTGTCCCGCTGTGTCTCGCTGTGTTCCCCTGTGTCCCCGCTGTCCCCCGCTGTGTCCCGGTGTGTCCACGCTGTCCCCAGCTGTGTCACCGCTGTCACCCGCTGTGTCCCCCGCTGTGTCCCCCACTGTGTCCCCCGCTGTGTCCCCGCTGTGTCCTCCTGTGTCCCACTGTGTTCTTGCTGTGACCCCCGCTGTGTCCCGGTGTGTCCCCCGCTGTGTCCTGCTGTTTCCCGCTGTGTCCCGCTGTGTCCTGCTTTGTCGGCCTGTGTCCCCCGCTGTGTCTCCCTGTGTCCCCACTGTGTCCCGCTGTGTCCCGCTGTGTCCTCGCTGTGTTCCACTGTGTCCACCGCTGTGTACCGCTGTGTCCCCCGCTGTGTCCCCCACTGTGACCCGCTGTGTCCCCCGCTGTGTCCCGCTGTGTCCCCGCTTTCCGCCGGTGTGTCACCGCTGTCCCCTCTGTATCCCACGCTGTGTCCCGCTGTGTCCTTTCTGTGTCCAGCTGTGTCCCCGCTGTGTGTCCACTGTATCCCGCTGTGTCCCTGGTGTGTCCTCGCTATGTAACCGCTGAGTCCCTCTGTGTCCCCGCTGTGTCCCACTGTGTCCCCCACTGTGTCCCAGCTGTGTCCCCGCTGTGTCCTCCTGTGTCCCGCTGGGTCTTGGCTGTGTCCTTCTGTATCTCGCTGTGTCCCCCTCTGTGTCCCCCGCTGTGTCCCCACTGTGTCCCGCTGTCTCCCGGTGTTTCCAGGTGTGTCCTGCTGTGTCCGCCACTGTGTCCCCCGCTGTGTCCCCGCTGTGTCCCCGCTGTGTTCCGCTGTGTCCCTGGTGTGTCCTGGCTGTGTAACCTCTATGTCCCTCTGTGTCCCCGCTGTGTCCCACTGTGTCTCGCAGTGTCACCCTATGTTCCCGCTGTGTCCTCGCTGTGTCCTTCTGTATCCCGCTGTGTCCCCCGCTGTGTCCCCCACTATCTCCCCGCTGTGTCCTGCTGTGTCCCCCGCTGTGTTCCCCGCTGTGTCCCGCTGTGTCCCGATAAGTCCCACTGTGTCCGCTACAGTGTCCCCCGCTGTGTCCCTTTGTGTACCCCACTGTGTCCCGCTGTGTCACCCGTTGTGTCCCCCGCTGTGTCCACCGCTGTGTCCCCACTGTGTGCCGCTGTACCCCGCTGTGTCCCTGGCTGTGTCCCTCTCTGTGTCCCGCTCTTTCCCGCTGTGTCCCGCTGTGTCCTTGCTGTGTCCCCATTTGTGTCCCGCTGTGTCCTCTCTGTGTCCCCCGCTGTGTCCCGCTGTGTCCCCATGTGTCACGCCGTGTCCTCTCTGTGTATCGCTCTGTGTCCCGCTGTGTCCTCGCTGTGTCCCACTCTGTGTCCCCGCTGTGACCCGCTGTGTTTCTGCTGTGTCCCTGCTGTGTCCGGCTGTGTCCCGCTGTGTCCCGCTGTGTCCCCGATGTCCCACGCTGTGTCCCGTTGTGTCCCCGCTGTGTCCCCGCTGTGTCCCGCTATGTCCCCGGTGTGTCCCCGCTGTGTCCCGCTGTGTCGCCGCTGTCCCCTGCTG
>NW_012295631.1:0-2722 GCF_000151885.1 Dipodomys ordii
CTGTGTCCCCGCTTTGTCCCCCGCTTTGTCCCCTCTGTGTCCCTCTGTGTCCTGCTGTGTCCCCTGCTGTGACCCCCGCTGTATCCCGCTGTGTCCCCTTGTGTCCTTGCTGTTCCCCGCTGTGTCCCGCTGTGTCCCCGCTTTGTCCCCCGCTTTGTCCCCTCTGTGTCCCGCTGTGTCAGGCTGTGTCCCCTGCTGTGTCCCCCGCTGTGTCCGGCTGTGTCCCGTTGTGTCCCCGCTGTCCCCCGATGTGTCCTCTGCCGTGTCCCCCACTGTGTCCCGCTGTGTCCCGGCTGTGTCCCCGCTGGGTCCCGCTGGGTCCCGCTGTGTCCCCCACTGTGTTCCCCGCTGTGTCCCACTGTTTCCCACTGTGCCCCTGCTGTGTTCCTGCTGTGTACCGCTGTGTACCCCGCTGTGTCCCATTGTGTCCTGCTGTGTGCCCCCTTTGTTCCCCTCTGTGTCCTGCTGTGTCCCCTGCTTGGTCCCCACTGTGTCCCACTGTGTCCCCGCTGTGTAACGCTGGCTCCCCCTTTGTGTCCCGCTGTGTCCCCTGCTGTGGCCCTTTTTGTCCCCCTGTGTCCCGCTGTGTCCCCTCTGTGTCTCCGCTGTGTCCTCGCTGTGTCCCCCGCTTTGTCTCTCTGTGTCCCCCCTGTGTCTCCGCTGTCCCCCGCTTTGTCCCGGTGTGTCCCCGCTGTCCCCAGCTGTGTCACCGCTGTCACCCGCTGTGTCCCCCGCTGTTTCCCCCGCTGTGTCCCCCGCTGTGTCCCCGCTATGTTCCGTGGTGTCTGAACTTTGTGCCTCGCTGTGTCCCCGGCTGTGTCCCCGCTGTGTCCCGCTCTGTCCCTACTGTGTCCCGCTGTGTCCCGCTGTGTCCCCCGCTGTGTCCCGCTGTGTCCCCGGCTGTGTCCGGTTGTGTTTACTGCTGTGTCCCGCTGTGTATTGCTGTGTCCGGTTGTGTTTCCTGCTGTGTCCCGCTGTGTATTGCTGTGTACCGGCTGTGTCCCGCTGTGTACCGATGTGTCCCAGCTGTGTGCTAGCTGTATCTCCCTGCTGTCCCCCGCTGTGTCCCCAATGTGTTCCGCTGTGTCCCCGCTGTGTCCCCGCTGTGTCTCCCTGCTGTACCCGGCTGTGTCCCCTCTGTGTCCCGCTGTGTCTTCGCTGTGTCCCGCTGTGTCCTCACTGTGTCCCCGCTGTGTCCCGCTGTGTCCTGCTGTGTCCGGCTGTGTCCCCGCTGTCCCCCGCTGTGTCCCCTGCTGTGTCCCCGCTGTGTCCAGCTGTGTCCCGTTTTGTCCCGCTGTGTCCCGCTGTGTCCCCGCTTTGTCCCCTGCTTTGTCCCCTCTGTGTCCCGCTGTGTCCCGCTGTGACCCCCGCTGTGTCCCACTGTGTTCCCTGCTGTGTCCCCCGCTGTGTCCCTCTGTGTCCCGTTGTGTTCTCGCTGTGTCCCGCTCTGTCCCGCTTTGTCCCCCTGGTCCTCGCTGTATCCGCAGCTGTGTCCCACTGTGACCCCCGCTGTGTCCCCGCTGTGTCCTCCTGTGTCCCGCTGTGTCCTCGTTGTGTCCTTCTGTATCCCGCTGTGTCCCCCGCTGTGTCCCCCACTATTTCCCCGCTGTGTCCTGCTGTGTCCCCCGCTGTGTTCCCCGTTGTGTCCTGTTGTGTCCCGATAAGTCCCACTGTGTCCGCTACAATGTCCCCCGCTGTGTCCCTTTGTGTACCCCACTGTGTCCCGCTGTGTCACCCATTGTGTCCCCGCTGTGTCCCGCTGTGTCCCCGCTGTGTAACACTGTGTCCCCCTTTGTGTCCCGTTGTGTCCCCCGCTGTGTCCCTGCTGTGTCACTTTGTGTCCCGCTGTGTCCCGCTGTGTACCCCCCAGTGTCCTGCTGTGTCGCCCGATGTGTCCCGCTGTGTCCCGCTGTGTCCCCACATGTGTCCAGCTGTGTCCCCGCTGTGTCCCCTGCTATGTCCCGCTGTGTCCCCGGCTGTGTCCCCCGCTCTGTCCCACTCTTTCACGCTGTGTTCTGCTGTGTCCTTGCTGTGTCCCCATTTGTGTCCCGCTGTGTCCTCGCCTGGTCCCCCGCTGTGTCCTGCTGTGTCCCCATGTGTCACGCTGTGTCCTCGCTGTGTATCCCTCTGTGTCCCGCTGTGTCCTTGCTGTGTCCCCCACTGTGTCCCCACTGTGACCCGATGTGTCCCTGCTGTGTCCCCGGCTGTGTCCCCCGCTGTGTCCCCCGCTGTGTCCCGCTCTTTCCCGCTGTGTCCCGCTGTGTCCTTGCTGTGTCCCCATTTGTGTCCCGCTGTGTCCTCTCTGTGTCCCCCGCTGTGTCCCGCTGTGTCCCCATGTGTCACGCTGTGTCCTCTCTGTTTATCCCTCTGTGTCCCGCTCTGTCCTCGCTGTGTACCACACTGTGTCCCCGCTGTGACCCGCTGTGTCCCTGCTGTGTCCCTGCTGTGTTCCGCTGTGTCCCGCTGTGTCCCGGTGTGTCCCCGATGTCCCCCGCTGTGTCCTGTTGTGTCCCCACTGTCTGCGTGTGTGTCCCCGCTGTCCCCCGCAGTGTCCCCCATTTTGTCCCGCTGTGTCCTTGCTGTGTCCCCAGCTGTGTCCCGCTGTGTCCCCCGCTGTGTCCCCCGCTGTGTCACGCTGTTTCCCACTGTGCCGCTGCTGTGTCCCAGCTGTGTCCAAAACTGTGCACCCCGCTGTGTCCCACTGTGTCCCGCTGTGTCCCCC
>NW_012295632.1:0-5087 GCF_000151885.1 Dipodomys ordii
CAGTGGGGCACACAGCGGGACACAGCGGGACACAGCTTGTGGACACAGCGGGAACACTGCAGGACACAGCCGGGGACACAGCGAGGACACAGCGGGACACAGCGGGACACATCGTGGGACAAAGCGGGAGATAGCAGGGGACACAGCGAGGACACAGCGGGACACAGTGGCGACACATAGAGGACTCAGCGGGGGACACAGTGGGGGACAAAGCGGGACCCAGCTGGACCCAGCGGGGACAAAGCGTGAGACACAGCAGTGGACAGAGCAGGAGACAGAGGCTAACACAGCGAGGACACAGCGGGACTCAGCGGGGACACAGAGGTCGCTCAGGGGGGCCACAGCGGGGGACAAAGTGGGACACCACAGCACACAGCGTGACACAGCGTGAAACAGCGGTGAACCTGCGGGGACACAGCGGGACACAGCAGGACACAGCGGGGGACACAGCGGGACACAGCGGGGGACACAGCGGGACACAGCAGGGACACAGAGGGGACTCAGCAGGGGACATAGCGGGGGACAAATCAGGACACCACAGGACACAGTGGGACACAGCGGGACACAGCGGGGGCACTGCGGGGACACAGCGGGACAAAGCGGGGGACCCAGCGGGACACAGCGGGACCCAGCAGGACCCAGCGGGGAAACAGCGGGGAAACAGCGGGGACACAATGGGACACAGCGAGGACACAGCGGGACACAGTGGCGGACAAAGCGGGACACAGCAAGGCACAACGGGGTCACAGCAGTGGACACAGCGGGACACAGCGGGGGACACAGCCAGACACAGCAGGGGACACAGCGGGACACAGTGGGGGACACAGCAGGGGACACATTGGGACACAGTGGGGGACACAGCAGGACACAGCGGGGACACAGCTGGACACAGTGGGGTACAGAGCCGGACACAGCGGGGCACAGTTGGGACAAAGTGGGTGACACAACGGGGAACAGAGCAGGACACAGCAGGGGACACATCGAGGACACAGCGGGACACAGCGGGGACACAGTTGGGACACAGCGGGGGACACTGAGGGGCACAAACGGGACAACACGGAACACAACGGGACACAGTGGGATAAAGCGGGACACTGCGTGGATACAGCGGGACACAGCGGGGGACACAGCAGGACACAGCAGGACACAGAGGGGGACAAGGCGGGACACAGCGGGGGACAGAGCGGGGGACACAGCGAGACACAACGGGTACAAAGCGAGACACAGCAGATTACACAGTGGAACACAGCGGGCACACAGCCGGGATACAACGGGACGCAGTGGGGAAAGAGCGGGACAAAGTGTGACACAGCGGGAAACAGAGGGGTACACAGCGGGACACACGGGGGACACAGCGGGATACACTGCGGGACACACGGTGGACACAGCAAGGACACAGCCGGACACAGTGACGACACAGCGGGACACAGCGGGGGAAACAGCGGGACACAATGTGGACACAGCAGTGGACACAGCGGGACACAGCGGGGGACAGAGGGGGACACAGCGGGGGACACAGCGAAGACACATTGGGACACAGGGGGGACACAGCGGGACTCAGCTGGGGACACTGCAGTACACAGAGAGACACAGCGGGACACAGAGGGGGACACAGTGGGACAGAGCGGGGGACACAGCAGGGGACACAGAGGAACTCAGCGGGACACACCGGGGGACACAGGGGGGACACAGCGGGACACAGGGGGGTACACAGCTGGGTACACAACGGGACACAGCGGGGGACACAGCGAGGACACAGCAGAACACAGCGTGGGAAACAGCGAGGACACAGCGGGACACAGCGAGACACAGCGGGATACAGTGGGGACACAGCAGTAGACACAGCGGGACACAGCAGTAGACACAGCGGGACACAGCGAGGACACAGCGGGGACACAGCGGGGACACAGCAGCACCCAGCAGGACACAGCGGGGCACACAGCGGGACACAGCGGCACCCAGCAGGACACAGCGGAGCACACAGCGGGACACAGCGGGACACAGCTTGGGACACAGCGGGAACACAGCAGGACACAGCCGGGGACACAGCGAGGACACAGCGGGACACAGCGGGACACATCGTGGGACAAAGCGGGAGATAGCAGGGGACACAGCGAGGACACAGCGGGACACAGTGGCGACACATAGAGGACTCAGCGGGGGACACAGTGGGGGACAGAGCGGGACCCAGCGGGACCCAGCGGGGACAAAGCGTGAGACACAGCAGTGGACAGAGCAGGAGACAGAGGCGGACACAGCGAGGACACAGCGGGACACAGCGGGGACACAGAGGTGGCTCAGGGGGGCCACAGCGGGGGACAAAGCGGGACACCACGGAACACAGCGGGACACAGCGTGAAACAGAGGTGAACCTGCGGCGACACAGCGGGACACAGCGGGGAACACAGCGGGACACAGCGGGGACACAGCGGGGACACAGCGGGACCCAGCAGGACACAGCGGGACACAGCAGGACACAACGGGGGACACAGTGGGACACAGCGGGGGACACAGCGGGACACAGCGGGGACACAGAGGGGACTCAGCAGGGGACATAGCGGGGGACAAATCGGGACACCACAGGACACAGTGGGACACAGCGGGACACAGCGGGGACACTGCGGGGACACAGCGGGACAAAGCGGGGGACCCAGCGGGACACAGCGGGACACAGCAGGACCCAGCGGGAAAACAGCGGGGACACTGTGGGACACAGCGAGGACACAGCGGGACACAGCGGGACACTGCGGGGCACAGCGGGGGACACAGCGGGATACAGCGGGGGACACAGGGAGGACACAGCGGAACAGAGCATGGGACAAAGCGAGGACACAGCGGGAAACACCGAGACACAGCGGGACCCAGCGGGGACGCATCAGTGGACACAGCGGGACACAGCGGGGGACACAGCGGGACACAGCGGGGAACAAAGAGAGGACACAGCGGGACCCAGCGGGACACAGCGTCGATAGAGCGGAGACACAGTGGGACACAGCGGTGACACAACAGGACTCAGCGGGAGACACTGAGGGACCCAGCGGGACCCAGAGGGGACACAGCAACGACACAGCGGGGGACACAGCGGGACACAGCGGGACACAGCAGGGGACACAGCGAGTGACACAGCATGGGACACAGCGGGAGACAGTGGGGATCACAGAGAGAGACACAGCAGGACCCAGCGAGACACAGCGTCGATACAGCAGGGACACAGCGGGGTACACAGCTGTTGACACAACTGGACACAGTGGGGCACAGCGGGGACAAAACGGGAGACACGGGGAACAGAGCAGGACACAGCGGGGGACACAGAAAGGACACAGTGGGGACACAGCGAGACTCAGCCGGGGACACAGCGGGGGACAAAGCGGGACACCACGGGACACAGTGGGGCACAGCGGGACACAGCGGGGTCACTGCAGGACACAGTGGGGGACAAAGCGGGACACAGCGGGACACAGCGGGGACGCAGCGGGACACAGCGGGACACAGCGGGACACGGCGGGGGACACAGCGGGACACAGAGGAGGACATAGCGAGGACACAGCGGGACACAGAGGGACACAGCGGGGGACAGAGCGAGGACACAGTGGGGGACAAAGTGGGGGGAACAGCTGGACACAGCGGGGAACACAGCGAGGATACAGCGGCACACAGCGGGACACAGCGTAGATACAGCGGAGACACAGCGTTACACAGCATGGTACAAAGCTGTGGACACAACGGGACACAGTGGGGGCACAGCGGGACACAGCGGGACGCAGTGGGACCCAGCGGGACACAGCGGGACACAGCGGGAACAGAGCAGGACACAGTCGGACACAGAGGGACACAGCGGGGGACACAGCGGGAGACAAAGAGTGACACCACGGAACACAGCGGGACACAGCAGGAAACAGCAGTGACACTGAGGGGACACAGTGGGACACAGCGGGGGACACAGCGGGAGACAAAGAGTGACACCACGGAACACAGCGGGACACAGCAGGAAACAGCAGTGACACTGAGGGGACACAGTGGGACACAGCGGGGGACACAGCGGGACACAGAGGGGGACAGAGCGGGAAACAGTGGGGGACACAGCCGGACACAGCAGGGGAAACAGTGGGGGACACAGCGGGACACAGCGGGACACAGCGAGGACACAGCGGGACAGAGCGGGACACTGCAGGGCACAGCGGGGGACACAGCGGGACACAGTGGGGGACACAGCGAGGACACAACGGAACACAGAGTGGGACACAGTGAGGACACAGCGGGACACAGCCGGGTCCCAGCAGTGGACACAGCGGGACACAGAGGGGGACACATCGGGACACAGCCGGGGACACATGGAGGACTCAGCGGGACAAAGCGGGGACACAGCGGCGACTTACCGGGGGACACAGCGGGGGACAAAGCGGGACACTACAGAACACAGTGGGAAACAGCGGGACACAGTGGGGAAACTGCGGGGACACAGGGAGACAAAGCGTGTGACACATAGGGACACAGCGGGGGACACAGTGGGGGACACAGTGGGACACAGCGGGGAACACAGCAAGGACACAGCGGGACCCAGCGGTACACAGCGTCGATACAGCGGGGACACAACGTTACACAGCGTGGTACACACCTGTGAACACATCGGGACACAGTGTGGGCACAGCGGGACACAGCGGGACACAGTGGGACACAGCGGGGACAAAGCTTGAGACACAGCGTGGTACAGAGCGGGAGACAGCAGGGGACACAGCGAGGACACAGCGGGACACAGCACTGACACTGCGGGGGACACAGCGGGGGACACAGCAGGAGACACAGCCGGACACAGCGGGACACAGCGGGGCACACAGGGGGGACCCAGCGGGACCCAGCGCGGGACACAGAGAGGACATATTGGGACACAGCGGGGACTCAGCGGGACTCAGTGGGGGACACAGCAGTACACAGCGGGACACAGCGGGACACAGCGGGGGACACAGAGGGGTAAACAGCGGGACACAGCGGGGAACACAGCGAGGACACAGCGGGACCAAGCGGGACACAGCGTCGATTACAGCGGGGACACAGCGGGACACAGCGGGGTACACAGCTGGGTACACTGA
>NW_012295633.1:0-5087 GCF_000151885.1 Dipodomys ordii
TCAGGGACACTTCGGGACACAGTGGGGGACAGAGCGTGGGACAGAGCGAGACACAGCGGGAACAAAGCTGGACACAGCCGGGTACACAGCGGGACACAGCGGGGACATAGCGGGACACAGCGGGTCACAGCAGGGACACAGCGGGACACAGCGGGACACAGTGGGGGACACAGCGGGACACAGTGCGGGACACAGCGAGGACACAGCAAGACACAGCAGGGGGAAACAGGCAGGACGCAGCGGGGGACACAGCGGAACACAGCGGGACACAGAAGGGGACTCAGGGGGGACACAGCGGTGACACAGCGGGACTCAGCGGGGGACACAGCAGTACACAGCGGGACACAGCGGGACACAGCGGGGGACAGAGCGGGACACAGAGTGGGACACAGAGGGGTACACAGCGGGACACAGCGGGGAACACAGCGAGGACACAGCGGGACCCAGCGGGACACAGCGTCGATACAGCGGGGACACAGCAGGACACAGCAGGTACACAGCTGGGGACCCAAAAGGACACATCGGGGGACACAGCGAGGGCACAGCGGAACACATCGTGGGACACAGCGAGACACAGCGGGACACAGCAAGGACACAGCAGTAGACACAGCGAGACACAGTGGGGGACACAGCTGGGTATACAAAGGGACACAGTGGGCTACACAGCGGGACACAGCGGGACACACTGGGAAAAAGCGGGGACAAAGCGGGAGACACAGCGGGGGACAGAGCGGGAGACAGCGGGGGACACAGCGAGGACACAGCGGGACACAGCGTGGACACAGCGGGGACTCAGCGGAGAACACAGCGGGGGACATAGCGCGACACCACGGAACACAGCGGGACATAGCGGGAAACAGCGGTCATCTTGCGGGAACACAGTGGGACACAGCGGGGGACACAGCGGGACACAGTGGGGGACAGAGCGTGGGACACAGCAAGACACAGCGGGAACAAAGCTGGACACAGCGGGGACACAGCGGGACACAGCGGGGACATAGTGGGACACAGCGGGTCACAGCAGGGACACAGCAGGACACAGCGGGACACAGCAGGGGACACAGCGGGACACAGTGGGGGACACAGCGAGGACACAGCGGGACACAGCGGGGGGAATCAGCGAGGACACAACGGGGGACACAGCGGAACACAGCGGGACACAGCGGGGGACACAGGGGTGACACAGTGGTGACACAGCGGGACTCAGCGGGGGACACAGCAGTACACAGCGGGACACAGCGGGACACAGCGGGGGACACAGAGGGGTACAAAGCGGGACACAGCGGGGAACACAGCGAGGACACAGTGGGACCCAGCGGGACACAGTGTCGCTACAGAGGGGACACAGCGGGACACACCGGGTACACAGCTGGGGACACAAAGGGACACATCGGGGGACACAGCGAGGACACAGGGGGACACAGTGGGTAACAGCAGGGACACAGCAGTAGACACAGTGGGACAAAGCGGGGGAAACAGCAGGACACAATGGGAGACAAAGCGGGGGATAAAGCGGGACACCACGTGACACAGCAGGACACAGCGGGATACAGCGGGGACACTGCGGGAACATAGCGAGACACAGCAGGGTACACAGCTGGATACAGTGGGACAAAGCGGGGGACAAAGCGGGGACACAGCGGGACACAGCGCGGGACACAGCGAGTACACAGCGGAATACTGCGGGACACAGCGTGGGACAAAGCGGGAGAGAGCGGAGGACACAGCGAGGACACAGCGGGACACAGCGGGGTCACAGTTGGGACTCAGCGGGGGACACAGCGGGGGACAAAGCAGGACACCACGGGACACAGGGTGACACTGAGGGATAAAACGGGGACACTGCGGGGGACACAGTGAGACAAAGCGGGCAACACAGCAGGACAAAGCGGGACACAGAGGGGGACACAGCAGGGCACAGATAGGGGACACAGCGGGACACAGCGGGGACACGCTGGATACAGGGGTGTACACAGCGGGACAGGGCGACCACACAGTGGAGACACAGCGGGACACAGCGGGAGACACACCGGGACTCAATGGGTGACAGAGCGAGGACACAGAGGGACACAGCGAGGGACAGCGAGGGACACAGAGGGACACAGCGAGGACACAGCAGTGGACACAGCGGGACACAGCGGGGACACAGCGGGACTCAGCGTGGGACACAGCAGTACACAGCGGGATACAGCGGGACACAGCGGGGACACCACAGGGACACAGCGGGGAACACAGCGGGACACAGCGGGACACAGCGGGGACAAAGGGGGGACATAGTGGAGACAGAGTGGGACACAGCGGAGACAGCGCAGGACCCAGCGGGGAAACAGCAGGGACTCAGGGGGGACACAGAGGGACAATAGTGGTCACAGCGGGACACAGCGGTGACACAGCAGGGATACAGCGGCAGACACAGCCGGACACAGTGGGACACAGCGGGGACACAGCAGGGACTCAGCGGGGGACACAGCGGGGGACAAAGCGGGACACCATGGGACACAGTGTGACACAGCGGGACACAGTGGGGACACTGGGGGGACACAGCGGGACAAAGCGGGGGACACAGCGGAACACAGCGGGACACAGCGGGGACACAGCGGGGGACAGCGGAGACAAAGAGGGGACACAGCGGTGACACAGCTGGACACAACGGAGTACAAAGCGGGACACAGCGGGACACAGCGGGGGACACAGCGGGACACAGTGGGTGACCCAGCGAGGACACAGCGAGACACAGCGGAGGACACAGCGGGACACAGTGGGGGACAGACCATGGGACACAGCAAGACATAGCGGGGACAAAGCTGGACACAGCGGGGTACACAGAGGGACACAGCGGGGACACAGTGGGGAAACAGCGTGACACAGCAGGACACTGCGGGACACAGCGGGGGACACAGCGAGGACACAGCGGCACACAGCGAGGGACACAGCAAGGACACAGCGGGACACAGCGGGGGACACAGCGGGACACAGCAGGGGACACAGCGGGACACAGTGGGGGACAAAGAGGGGTACACAGCAGGACACAGCGGGGAACACAGCAAGGACACAGAGGAACACAGCGTGGGACACAGCGAGGACACATCGGGACACAGCGGGGCACAGCGGGGACACAGCAGGGACACAGAGGGACACAGCAGGACACAGCAGGAGACACAGCAAGGACACAGTGGGACACAGCGCAACACAGCGGGACACAGCAGGGACACAGCGGGGGACACAGTGGGACACAGCAAGGGACACAGGGAGGACACAGCGGGACACAACGGGAACTCACAGGGGGACAGAGTGGGGGACAAAGCGAGACACCACGGGACACAGTGGGACTCAGGGGGACACAGCAGTGACATTGCGCGACACAGCGGGACAACGCGGGGGACACAGCTGGACACAGCAGGGGACACAGCGGGGGACAGAGAAGGGACACAGCGGAACACAGCGGGGACACAACTGGACACAGCGGGGTACACAGCGGGGGACACAGCGGGACAAAGCGGGACACAGCGGGCAACACAGGGGGGACACAGCGGGACACAGCGGGACACAGCGGGACACAGCGGAACACAGCGGGGACACAGCGGGGGACACAGCGAGGATACAGCGGGACACAGCAGGACACAGCGTGGGACAAAGTGGGAGACAGCAGGGGACACAGCGAGGATAGAGCGGGACACAGCGGCGACACAGAGAGGACTCAGCAGGGGACACAGTGGTGGACAAAGCGGGACACCATGGGACACAGTGTGACACAGCGGGACACAGTGGGGACACTGGGGGGACACAGCGGGACAAAGCGAAGGACACAGCGGAACACAGCGGGACACAGCGGGACACAGCGGGGGACAGCGGAAACAGAGAGGGGACACAGCGAGACACAGCGGTGACACAGCTGGACACAACGGAGTACAAAGCGGGACACAGCGTGACACAGCGGGACACAGCGGGGGACACAGCGGGACACAGCGGGTGACCCAGCGAGGACACAGCAGGACACAGCGGGACCCAGCGGGACACAGAGTCGATACAGCGGGGACACAGCAGGACAAACCCGGGTACATAGCTGGGGACACAACGGGACACAGCGGGGGAAACAGCAAGGACACAGCGTAACACAGCGGGGGACACAGCGAGGACACAGCGGGACACAGCGGGACACAGCGGGACACAGCGGGGACACAGCAGTAGACACAGCGGGAAACAGCGGGTGACACAGCGGGACACAGCGGGGAACACAGGGAGGACACAGCGGGACCCAGCGGGACACAGCGCCGACGCTGTGGGGACACATCGGGACACAGTGGGGTACACAGCTTGGGACACAACGGGGACAAAGCGGGAAACAGAGGGGGACACAGCGAGGACACATCGGTACACAGATCGACAGAGAGGGGACTCAGCGGGGGACACAGTGGGGGACAAAGCGGGACACCACGGAACACAGCACGACACAGCGGGGAACACAGCGAGGACACAGCGGGACACAGCTGGACACAGCGGGGACACAGCAGGGACACAGCGGGACACAGCGGGGACACAGCAGTAGACACAGTGGGACACAGTGGGGGACACAGCGGGACACCGGGGGACACAGGGAGGACACAGCGGGACCCAGCGGCACCCAGCGTAGATACAGCGGGGACACAGCGGGACACAGCGGGGTACACAGCAGGGGACACAGCGGGGGACACAGCGATGACACAGTGGGACACAGTGGGACACAGCGGGGGCACTGCGGGAACATAGCGGGACACAGCGGGGTACACAGTGGGACACAGAGGGACACAGCTGTGGACACAGCGGGACACAGCGGGGGACACAGCGAGGACACAGCGGGACAGAGCGGGACACAGTGGGGGACAAAGCGGGAGACAGCGGGGGACACAGCGAGGACACAGCGGGACACAGAAGCGACAGAGAGGGGACTCAGCAGGGTCACAGCGGGGGACAAAGCGGGACACCATGGAACACAGTGTGACATAGCGGGACACAGGAGGGACACTGCGGGGACACAACGGAGTAAATAGCGGGACACAGTGGGCACACAGCGTGGACACAGCGGGACACAGTGGGACACAGCAGAGACA
>NW_012295634.1:0-5085 GCF_000151885.1 Dipodomys ordii
CTTCTAGTTCTCCTTCTCCTTCTTCTGTTTCTCCTTCTGCTTCGGCTTTCCTTCTCATTCTGCTTCTCCTTTTCTTTCTTCTGCTTCTCCTTCTCCTTCTTCTGCTCCTCCTTCTGCTTCTGCTTCTTCTGTTTCTTCTGTTTTCTGCTTCTGCTTCTCCTGCTCCTGCTTCTCCAGCTACTACTTCTGATTCTCTTTCTGCTTCTTCTTCTCTTTCTGCTTCTGCTTCTGCTTCTCCTTCTTCTTCTTCTTCTTCTTCTTCTTCTTCTTCTTCTTCTTCTTCTTCTTCTTCTTCTTCTTCTTCTTCTTCTAATTCTTCTTCTTCTTCTTCTTCTTCTTCTTCTTCTTCTTCTTCTTCTTCTTCTTCTTCTTCTTCTTCTTCTTCTCTTTCTTCTGCTTCTTCTTTTCCTGCTTCTTCTGCTTCTACTGCTTCTCTTTCTGCTTCTCATTCTGCTTCTGCTTCTCCTTCTGCTTCTCCTATTGCTTCTGCGGCTCTTCCTTCTCCTTCTCCTACTTCTACTTCTCCTTCTGCTTCTGCTTCTTCTGCTTCTCCTGCTTCTCCTTATGCATCTTCTTCTGCTACTGCTTCTCCTTCTGCTGCTTCTTCTGCTTCTGTTTCTCCTTCTGCTTCTCCTTCTGCTTCTTCTGCTTCTCCTGATTCTCCTTCTGCTTCTCCTTCTGCTTCTGCTTCTCCTTCTGCTGCTTCTTCTGCTTCTGTTTCTCCTTCTCCTTCTCGTTCTTCTGCTTTTCCTTCTGCTTCTGCTGCCACTGCTACCGCTTCTGCTTCTTCTGTTTCTTCTGCTTCTCCTTCTGCTTTTGATTCTCTTTCTTCTTCTGCTTCTGCTTCTACTTCAGCTTCTCATTCTGCTTCTCCAGATTCTGCTTCTTCTCCTTCTCCTGCTTCTCCTTCTGCTTCAGGTTCTGCTTCTGCTTCTTCGGATTCTTATGCTTCTGCTTCTCCTGCTTCTTCTTCTTCTGCTTCCCCTCTTTCTCTTTGTGCTTCTCCTTCTGCTTCTGCTTCTTGTCCTTCTCCTGTTTTCTGCTTCTGTTTCTAGTGCTTCTGCTTCTTCTGATTTTCCTGCTTCTCTTTCTGCTTCTCCTTCTGCTCCTCCTCCTTCTGTTTCTTCTTCTTCTGTTTCTCCCGCTTCTGCTTCTTCTGCTTCTCCTGCTTCTCCTTCTGCATCTCCTTCTGCTTGTGCTTTTCCTTCTGCTTCTTCTTCTGCTTCTGCTTCTCCTTCTCCTTCTTCTGCTTCTCCGTCTGCTTCTGTTTCTTCTTCTTTTCCTGCTTCTCCTTCTGCTTCTCCTTCGGCTTCTCCTTCTGTTTCTCCTTCTCGTTCTTCTGCTATTCCTTCTGCTTCTCTTTCTGCTGCTGCATCTTCAGCTTCTTCTGCTACTGATTCTGCTTCTTCTGTTTCTTCTGCTTCTCCTACTTTTGCTTCTCTTTCTGCTTCTGCTTCTCTTTCTGGTTCTCCTTCTTCTTCTCCAGATACTTCTTCTTCTGCTTCTCCAGCGACTCCTTCTGCTTCAGGTTCTCCTTTTGCTTCTTCGGCTTCTTCTGCTTCTATTTCTGCTTCTCCTTCAGTTTCTGCTTCTCTTTCGGCTTCTGCTTCTTCTCCATCTTCTATTTCTTCTGAGTCTGCTTCTCCTGCTTTTGCTTCTCCTGCTTCTCCTTCTGTTTCTCTATATGCTTCTCCTTCTGCTTCTCCTTCTTCTGCTTATACTAATGCTTCTGCTTCTCCTTCTGCATCTTCTTCTGTTTCAATTTCTCCTTCCTCTGCCTTTCATTATGCTTCTTCATCTCCAGCTTCTGCTCCTTCAGCTTCTCATGCTTCTCCTTCTCCTTCTCTTTCTGCTTCTGCTTATCCTTCTGTTTCTCCTACGCCTAATCCTTCTCTTTCTCCTTCTTCTTCTTCTGCTTCTCCTGCTACTTCTTCTTCTGCTTCTTCTGCTTTTTCTGTTTCTTCTTCTTCTGCTTCAGCTTCTGCTTCTTCTGCTTCTCCTTCTCCTTCTGCTTCTCCTTCTGCTTCTGCTCTTCTCCTTCTTCTGTTTCTTCTGCTTCTGCTTCTCCTGCTTCTTCTTCTTCTGCTTCTCCTACTTCTCCTTCTGCTTCTCCGTCTCATTCTCCTTCTCCTTCAATTTCTCCTTCTTGTGCTTCTCAATCTTCTTCTGCTTCTGCTTCTCCTGCTTCTGCTTCTTCTGTTTCTCCTTCTGCTTCTCTTTCAGCTTCTTATTCTGCTTCTGCTCCTCCTACTCCTAATCCTTCTCTTTCTCCTTCTTCTTCTTCTGATTCTCGTTCTGCTTCTGCTTCTTCTGCTTGTTCTGTTTCTTCTGCTTCT
The DNA here is from genome assembly GCF_000151885.1 of Dipodomys ordii. NCBI lineage: Eukaryota > Metazoa > Chordata > Mammalia > Rodentia > Heteromyidae > Dipodomys > Dipodomys ordii. The sequence continues at coordinate 2,337 of NW_012295634.1, forward strand.
GCTTTTCCAGCTTCTGCTGCTTCTGCTTCTCCTTCTGCATCAAGATCTCCTTCTGGATCTTGGGCTTCTTCAGTTTCTTCTGCTTCTGCTTCTCCTGCTACTGTTCTTCTGCTTCTCTTTCTTCTTTTTCTGCTTCTCCATCAGCTTCTGCTTCTCCTTCTGCTCCTTCTCCTTCTTCTGTTTCTTCATCTTCATCTTCTTCTTCTTCTCACGCTTCTGCTTCTTCTGCTTCTCCTGCTTGTCCTTCTTTTACTGCTTCTCCTTCTCCTTCTTCTTCTTCTCTATCTGCTTCTGCTTCTTCTGATTCTCCAACTTCTCCTTCTTCTTCTTCTATTTCTGCTTCTCTTTCTGCTTCTGCATCTCCTTCTACTTCACCTTCTGCTGCTCCTTCTCCTTCTTCTGTTTCTCCCTCTGCTTCTGGTTCTTATGCTTCTTCTTTTTCTTCTGGTTCTGCTTCTCCTGCTTCTTATGCTTCTACTGCTTCTTCTTCTGCTTCTTCTGCTTCTACTTCTCTTTCTGCTTCTGCTTCTCCTGCTTGTTTTTCTGCTTCTTCTGCTGCTTTTTCTACTTCTCCTTCTGCTTCTCTTTTTGCTTCTCCTTCTGCTTCTGCTTCTTCTGTTTCTCGTTCCTGAATTTCTGGTTCTACTTCTTCTGCTGCTTCTCCTTCTGCTTCTGCTTCTCCTTTTGCTTCTGTTTCTGCTTCTTCTCTTTCGGCTTCTCCTGCTTCTGCTTCTTGTCCTCCTCCTGCTTCTCTTTCTGCTTCTCATTCTGCTTCTGCTTCTCCTTCTGCTTCTCCTTCTCCTCCTTCTCCTTCTCCTACTTCTGCTTCTCTTTCAGCTTCTGTTTCTTCTGCTTCTCCTGCTTCTCCTTCTGCATCTCCTTCTGCTTGTGCTTGTCCTTATGCTTCTTCTTCTGCCTCTACTTCTCCTTCTCCTTCTTTTGCTTCACCTTTTGCTTCTGCTTCTTCTGATTTTCCTGCTTCTCCTTCTGCTTCTGCTTCTTCTGCTACTCCTTCTGCATCTTCTGCTTCTGCTTCTCCTTCTCCTTCTTCTGCTTTCCTTCTGATTCTCCTTCTGCTTCTTCTTCTTGTGCTTTACCTGCTTCTCTTTCTGCTTCTCCTTCTGCTTCTCCTTCTGTTTCTCCTTCTCCTTCTTTTCCTTCTGCTTTTCCTTCTGCTTTTCCTACTGCTTCTGCTACAACTGCTACTGCTTCTACTTCTTCTGTTTCTTCTGCTTCTCCTTCTGCTTTTGATTCTCTTTCTGCTTCTGCTTCTCCTTCTGCTTCTCATTCTGCTTCTCCAGATTCTGATTCTTCTGCTTCTCCTGCTTCTCCTTCTGCTTCAGTTCTGCTTCTGCTTCTTCAGATTCTTATGCTTCTGCTTCTCCTGCTTCTGCTTCTTCTGCTTCCCCTCCTTCTCTTTCTGCTTCTCCTTCTGCTTCAGCTTCTTGTCCTTCTCCTGTTTCTTCTGCTTGTTCTTCTCCTGTTTCTGCATCTCCTGCTTCTCCTTCTGCTTTTCTTTCTGCTTCTCTTTCTGCTTCTCCTGCTGCTTTTCCTTCTCCTGCTCCTTCTTCTGCTTCTCTTTCTGCTTCTCCTTCTGTTTCTCCTTCTCCTTCTCCTTCTCGTTCTTCTGCTTTTCCTTCTGCTTCTCCTTCTGCTACTACATCTTCTGCTACTGCCTCTGCTTCTTCTGTTTCTTCTGCTTCTCCTTATGCTTCTCCTTCTGCTTTTGCTTCTCTTTCTGCTTCTGCTTCTCCTTCTGCTTCTCCAGATTCTGCTTCTTCTGCTTCTCCTGTATCTCCTTTTGCTTCAGGTTCTGCTTCTGCTTCTTCGGCTTCTTCTGCTTCTGCTTCTCCTGCTGCTGCTTCTTCTGCTGCTCCTGCTTCTATTTCTGCTTTTCCTTCTGTTTCTGCTTCTCCTTCTGCTTCTGCTTCTTCTCCTTCTTATGTTTCTTCTGCTTCTGCTTCTCCTGCTTCTGCTTCTCCTGCTTCTCGTTGTGCTTCTCTTTCTGCTTCTCTTTCTGCTTCTCCTTCTCCTTCTTCAGCTTCTCCTTCTGCTTCTCCTCCTTCTGCTTCAATTTCTCCTTCTGCTTCTCATTCTGCTTCTGCGTCTTCTGTTTCTTCTGCTTCTCTTGCTTCTGCTTCTCCTGCTTCTCCTAATTCTCGTGCTGCTTCTCCTTCTGCGTCTCTTTCTGCTTCTGCTTATCCTTTTGCTTCTCCTACTCCTAATCCTTCTCTTTCGCCTTCTCCTTCTTGTTCTTCTGCTTGTCCTGGTGCTTCTGCTTCTGCTTATTCTACTATTTCTGTTTCTTCTGCTTCTGCTTCAGATTGTGCTTCTTCTGTTTCTCCTTCTGCTTCAGATTCTGCTTCTGCTTCTTCGGCTTCTCCTGTTTCTTCTGCTTCTGCTTCTCCTGCTTCTTCTGGTCCTCCTGCTTCTCTTTCTGCTTCTCCTTCTGCTTCTGCTTCTGCTTCTGCTCTTCTCCTTCTTCTGTTTCTTTTGCTTCTGTTTCTTCTGCTTCTTCTTCTTCTGTTTCTTCGGATTCTACTTCTGCTTCTCCTTCTTCTCCTTCTCTTTCTGCTTCTTCTGATTCTCCTGCTTCTCCTTCTTGTTCTCCTTCTGTTTCTGCTTCTCTTTCTGCTTCTGCTACTCCTTCTGCTGCTCCTTCTCCTTCTTCTGCTTCTCTCACTGCTTCTGCTTCTGCTTCTTGTGCAAATTCTTTTTCTTCTGCTTCAGCTTCTCCTGCTTCTGCTTC